>NC_092577.1:2802500-3102500 GCF_037975245.1 Apostichopus japonicus
AAAGAAGGGGCATTTGACTACTATTGAGTTGGTTGACTTGGGACACACCGACCACCATGGGCGGCGATCCTGGGGGGGGGGGGGAAGGGGGGATATATCCCCCCATGAAAATGGGTGGAGGGGATGTAATACACCATATCCCCCCCACCAAATGCCAGGGATAAGAATATTTTCATGCCTACATTTATGCATCATCGTTAATGTACGGCTCTTTTTTAGCTTCATTTCTCGCCTACCATAAACGCAGTGCGATCTTTTCAAATAAAGCGTCTTTATAAAGCAAGAATAGTTGACTGTAGGCTTCATTGGCCCTATAACAACAAAATGTATTATTGCGCCCACGGTATTGATATAGTACATATATGCACCCTCATAGTATTCATATAGGCCCTATAGTAGGCCTACACACGCACATGTTCCCTCGAACAGCTGAGAATCTCAGGTTACCAGCAGGGGCGTATCCAGGGGGGCGCAACAGGCGCGCGCCCCCCCCTATTGGCCGTCACCAAAAAAAAAAAAGTTTAGCAAAAAAAAAATTAAAAAAAAAAAAAAATTGATGACGACCTTTATGTGAGATGTCGGTGATCGCTCAACCCCCCCCCCCTCCCGTGTGCTTTATTTTTTGTTTGTCAAAAAAAGGTTCTGGCGAAGTTCGGCGGCATAATAGTTTTAGAAACATAGATGGTAATTGTGTTTGTATTATCACTATAAACACTAAATGACATGCCAGCCATACTAAATTGTGCATTTTGTGTCCATATTTACTGGAAATGTTGCTTATTATTAAGGTCGAAAAATGGATCACATATGGCCATGGGCTGCGATCCTGGGTGGAGGGGGGATATATCCCCCCATGAAAATGGGTGGAGGGGATGTAATGCACCATATCCCCCCTCCCCCACCAAATGCCAGGGATAAGAATATTTTCATGCCTACATTTATGCATCTTCGTTAATGTACGGCTCTTTTTTAGCTTCATTTCTCGCCTACCATAAACGCAGTGCGATCTTTTCAAATAAAGCGTCTTTATAAAGCAAAAATAGTTGACTGTAGGCTTCATTGGCCCTATAACAACAAAATGTATTATTGCGCCCACGGTATTGATATAGTACATATATGCACCCTCATAGTATTCATATAGGCCCTATAGTAGGCCTACACACGTACATGTTCCCTCGAACAGCTGAGAATCTCATGTAACCAGGGTAATGCTTAATACACGTTTCACCTGGATGCCCTAGCAATCGGTACCTAGGAATGTAACTATGTGTAATTGTGTATTGCATGTGTATAGGCCTATAATAGCCTGCATGAGGCCATTTTCTTCATCGAATAATATAACAGAGCTCTCGAACATTCTAACGTTGCGCCTGAAACAAGATTGACAGGGGCAATTTTCCCAAAATAACACCCGAAATTTAAAAAAAAAGTATTTTGGATCCTGATTATGAGATATTTCGGACATGACATCCCTATTTTAAAGTTGGGTATATGCCGCTTGGAAACCTCGGGAAGTGCCGTTTCCGGCCATCTAGAGGGTTTGTTAATCCCAAAATTTTCTTGTACGCTTCGCGCCAACTCATGGTGGCGCTACGCTTAGATAGTCAACAAGGTCATACCCCCCCCCCCACTCGGAAGTACGGATCGCCGCCCATGCATATGACACCATTTTGCATTTCAGCCCTTCTTTGAAAGCAAAAATTGTACACCCCTCCCCTTAGACCCATCCCCCAGGATGGCGATCATTCATGCCTGGCGCCCCCCCCCCCTATTGGAAAATCCTGGATACGCCCCTGACCAGGGTAATGCTTAATACACGTTTCACCTGGATGCCCTAGCAATCGGTACCTAGGAATGTAACTATGTGTAATTGTGTATTGCATGTGTATAGGCCTATAATAGCCTGCATGAGGCCATTTTCTTCATCGAATAATATAAAAGAGCTCTCGAACATTCTAACGTTGCGCCTGAAACAAGATTGACAGGGGTAATTTTCCCAAAATAACACCTGAAATTTAAAAAAAAAAGTATTTTGGATCCTGATTATGAGATATTTCGGACATGACATCCCTATTTTAAAGTTGGGTATATGCCGCTTGGAAACCTCGGGAAGTGCCGTTTCCGGCCATCTAGAGGGTTTGTTAATGCCAAAATGTTCTTGTACGCTTCGCGCCAACTCATGGTGGCGCTACGCTTAGATAGTCAACAAGGTCATATCCCCCCCACTCGGAAGTACGGATCGCCGCCCATGCATATGACACCATTTTGCATTTCAGCCCTTCTTTGAAAGCAAAAATTGTACACCCCTCCCCTTAGACCCATCCCCCAGGACGGCGATCATTCATGCCTGGCGCCCCCCCCCCCTATTGGAAAATCCTGGATACGCCCCTGACCAGGGTAATGCTTAATACACGTTTCACCTGGATGCCCTAGCAATCGGTACCTAGGAATGTAACTATGTGTAATTGTGTATTGCATGTGTATAGGCCTATAATAGCCTGCATGAGGCCATTTTCTTCATCGAATAATATAAAAGAGCTCTCGAACATTCTAACGTTGCGCCTGAAACAAGATTGACAGGGGTAATTTTCCCAAAATAACACCTGAAATTTAAAAAAAAAAGTATTTTGGATCCTGATTATGAGATATTTCGGACATGACATCCCTATTTTAAAGTTGGGTATATGCCGCTTGGAAACCTCGGGAAGTGCCGTTTCCGGCCATCTAGAGGGTTTGTTAATGCCAAAATTTTCTTGTACGCTTCGCGCCAACTCATGGTGGCGCTACGCTTAGATAGTCAACAAGGTCATATCCCCCCCCCCCCCACTCGGAAGTACGGATCGCCGCCCATGCCGACCACCAAAGCTATAAGTATAATATAATAAACATAGATTAAGTTACATGTAGTATTTTCTACTATATATATACGTTACGGTTAAATTCAAATGAACGCCAAACAAACATCAGATGGTGGGTTTACTATATACTTCCGATGATGGGCAATTAAAAAATTGATTTGATCACATCACTTTTTTCTATTTGTGCCTCATTAATAATGACCCTTGAATAAATAAAATCTAACAAACAGAAAGATCTACACAATCTGTTAATTTTTTGGGATGGGGGAGGGGGGGGGGGAGTTATTGAGTGTTCCATAATTTATTTGAAATTAAAAACCAATGTGGGATTTAGTATAATCAAATAACATACCTTCTCAAGGTCGTAAAATTCATTAAGAGCTTATATATTTAACCAGAATGCGAAACGCATTTAGGGTTTCGATGGGTAATTCATTGCACTAGACTTCTGCTTTTTGTAAACCAAACATAAAGCTGTTACAATACAAATGTCCCAAACCAATATGTTGATGTATATTACACTATTGCGTGATAAACACAGGTCAGTCTACTGTACGTGCATGGCAATACACACCTCCCCCCCCCCCCCCCAAAAAAAAATAGGGGTCATGTATTCAATGTTATGAACCCACACACCAAGTATGAGAAGTAGCCACGATTTCCATCGTTGAACAAAGTAAACCATGTCGCAGAATCATAAACAAGCAGCTATAGGCATACTGTAATGTCTCAAGCAATTAAAAATAAAAAAAATCTGAAAAGAAACCTATGAAGGTAGCTTGGCTACTGCTACATTATGCTCCTATAGTACTAGGCATATTCTAAATACAGTAGCTAGGTGTGCGCGAGTCCTAAGCCTATACAGTACCTCACTGCTACGTTGAACAGCTATACTCGATAAGCGCGACTTCGTACATTTGCCCAATTATTTATCTTGTCCTTTAGCTGCAGATTGGCGCACGATAAAATATCGCTATTTATTCCATTACACTGCCTTTATCTAAGCGATCTTTTTACGCAATGAAAATCTGAGATTGTAAGAGCATCTATCAAAAACAGCAAACTTGTCTCAAAACTCCTTAAACTGTTGTATACTTTGCGAATTATGACTGATATCCATTGGGAAAATGCCTTAATAATGTAGAAATAATTTAGGAGATGTTTTGGTATTCTGACTGGTATTCTTCACGTTGCTGTGTTAACGAACCCAATTTTACCCTACCGTTGCTAGCCTAGACTACATAAATTGCCCATAGTCCTAGCCAGGTTTGTTCGAGTTGTCCCATAATCATAACCGCGACGAAATCGAACGTTACTTTTAAGGCATAGCTATGCTGAAACTGGTGGAAGAGACTTCATAACTTGAGATCAATAGCCGATCCAGACACAGCTCGTGAACTCACTGCCAAAACTAAGACCGTTTTACACAATTAATTCGCATTGAGATTGGTCATAGTCAAAATCTAACTAGACGAAATGTTAAGTTTAATAAACGGCGCCTGGTCATTTCCCAACGAAACTACATCCAGCGTGAAATGCGACGGAAAACGTCCAATAGCACCGCTGTATGTATAGAGAGTTAACCTTTTGCACGCAATGTATGTAGCAAAAATAAACACCGGAGCGACACTATGAAGCCTATGCAGATTTCCGTGGGTCTTGGTTGGATTCTACGGATGCCCATAAGCTTATTTCCAATTGCAAACAGCTTCCTATTCGTATGAGGGGTAACGCACATGTAATCTGATAGGCTGGTCGGTGGGAGATACGGTAGCTTATAGAACAAGGTTTCCACAATTTGGCGTCTGGTGACTCCAAATGACTTTTGGCCTCCATAAAAAAATATATGCTCCTTGCACTGAACGTGTCACAAGTACATACGGTACTTTATATGAAATTCATCCAAGCTTCCTTTCTTGAGATAGCGTGTTGACAATGTTTTCAAATGTTGACCCCTAGTGACCCCCAATGAACTTTGACATCCACAAAAAAAAACAATAGGCTTCTTTTTCTTAATGTGGTACTTCACACGAAATACCAGTTTGATCTAAGCTTTCCTTCTTGAGATATCGTGTTTACAAGGCTTTCACGATTTGACCCCTGGTGACCCCAAATGACCTTTGAACTTATCTATAAACGATAGGTTTCTTCTACTTAATGTGGTACACCTACTCACCAAATATGAGATTGCTCCAAGCTTCCCTTCTTGAGATATTGTATAGCGTGAAATGCTATATTTATATTTTTTATTTTATTTTTTGTGGTTTTTTACCCTGTCTTTTATCAGGTTTTACTTTTACTGCTGTTGTTATTACTTTTAGGTTTTCTTAAGTTTGGTATTTTTATATTCCAGGTTTTGGTTCTTTTGTGCAGTCCTCTTAAGCATGTTTTACTTCTACTTTTACTGCTGTTGTTATTACTTTTAGGTTTTCTTATGTTTGGTAATTTTATATTCCAAGATTTGGTTCTTTTGTACAGTGCTCTTGAGCATGTTTCACTTCTACTTTTATTGCTGTTGTTATTACTTTAAGGTCTTCTTAAGTTTGGTAATTTTATATTCATGGTATTGGTTCTTTTGTACAGTGCTCTTGAGCATGTTTTATTTCATGATAACAGCACTTTAATATATGGTATTTATTATATATTTATTATATACAAGCGAGGTGTCACCCCCCCCCCCCCCCACCCGCACACAAACACACGCCCATACACTCATCCGCTAGCCTGACTGCATAAGTTACGATTATCATCGAAACAAAAAATGACTGTATTTTGTATTATGCATTCATCGTCCCTACCTTTTGTTATATTTTAACCTTAAACCGAATCAAGGTCGGCCGTGCCCTTTTGGTATTTAATCACTGTAGGCCTATTGTCTGTAAAGTTCCGTCTCTGAATTTAGGTTCAATGAAATATTTTGAAATAAGCAACTTTACCCATGGAGGTAAAAACAGTCTGTTTTTACCTCCATGCTTTACCGGATCACTTGTCCAAAGTATGTGGTATTTAAAAAACACTATTAAAGGTTATCATCATTTTAATTCATAGTGTGTTTCGGTTAAGTACAAAAACACTCAAATCAATAGTGTATGTAATAAAGGAGCCATTCAACTTTTGAGTTAACAGGGGCTTGTATATTACGGGCGGCCATTTGGGCAAAAATACAACGATGAAACAAATAAACAAGAAAGAAAATTGAAAAAGAAGAAATATTCAAAATGAAACAAACACATGTAACACCAATGTAAAACTTGTGAAATGCTACACTTACAAAAGAGAAATAAAGATAAAACACAATTATGTAGCGAAACATATCAAACACATGCAACCGAAGGTTAATGGAGTGTTAGCTCAGTGGTTAACACCCGGTGCCTTTCAATCGGTCCCCGGTTCGAGTCACTCCCAAATTAATGTATGTCGTCCAGTTACAGAGTTGTTGACAATTAACAATTCATAATCATGGACGTTTAATATGAACGTAAGATACTGACTTCGGTCAGCTTGCGGCTTTGATAAGCCAATGAGGCTTCTTCGCGAGTTCCTGCTTGCAGGAGGATCTAATATATATATATACATATACATACATAAACAAGGAGCACTGGGAAGTCAAAATTTGATCCACTTGTCAGAACAAAAAGATGAATCGCCACCATCAAAAGAAGATGGTTTGTAAGCAAAAGAACATTCACACGAAATCAAAACGAACGTTCACGTAAAAACGAACGAACTCATATGAAATAAAATGACAGATGCAGCTGGTTTGACGGTTTTTCTTGACCGTGGTATATTACGAAATGTAGTTACGACATCTTGTATGTACGACACATCTGTCCAACCACGCTGCATCGTGCTTCACAAGGTAAGTGAACTGTGTGGGCTAATCGTCCTGTTGTCCATAGTGTCCACAAGGGAATTTTTAACCGGGGCAGAGGCAGACGATGCTGTTCCTTTTGATTATGTCCCAATGTTCATTTTGATTCTGTCCCAAAGTTCGTTTTGATTTATGGGGAAAACTTTCAATCGTGGGGGCGAACATTCAGTTAGTCCAGGCAGTCATGTCGTTTATCTATATTATTATTATTGTTCCTTTTCATCTTTGTTCTTGTCTGTTTGTCTCTTGTTTCATCGTTGTATTTTTTTTGCCCAAATGGCTGCCCGTAGTATATGGTATGAGACTCTAAAGATATGATGAAGTATTGTTAGAAACATTTAGATGCTCAAACGAAGCGGGAGCTTCGATCCGTTTCCATGTTTCGAGGGGCAAACTTATCGATAGAAATCGTCCGTGAATACAAATGCACTTGGTCAGACGTAAACGCAAATTGGCTTTAAGATATAGCCTACCTCCTTTCTTAACGACTACCACCAACCGCTATCACACCCCCCCCCCCCCAAAAAAAAATATGATAGATTAAAACTTTCTCTTGATTAATTCAAACAGCTTTTGAGTTAGTTTTATTTGTTCGATATGTTTATCCATAAACTTAGCATGTAATATAACAAACTGTTTCGTAAGATATGAAAAGCCAATACTGGGTCGATGTCCCACATTCCAATCATATTTGGACGACATCGTATTCTAAGTTTGTTTTCATTCCCTACTGTAGAAGCTGAGAACTAAGAGTTGTTATAGTCAGTATAACCCAGTGGCGTAGGAAGGTACTTTTGAGTGGGGGGGGGGCTGAAGACTGATGGCCAGCCTGGGGGAGGGGTCTAAGGGGAGGGGGTGTCCCCCTCCCCTTTGGAATTTTTTGCATTTCCAGGTGGCCTCAGATTCAATTTGGTGCAATATAGCACACTTCAACACCCACTCCATTTTGTAAACTTAATTTTGTATTTTCACCTGGCCTTAGATGCAATTTGGTGCTCCAAATGAGATTTTTTTTTTCTCATTTGGAAATGAAAAGGGGTTTTCTAACTTGCGAACCGGGGGGGCGGAATGATACTTCCGCCCCTCCACATTTTTCACTGGGGGGGGGGGCTGGCGCCCCCCAGCCCCCCCGGTTCCTACGCCCTTGGTATAACCTAACGTTATAGGCTGCAGTAGCCTAAACTATATGTTAGTATAGGCTATATCAAGCTATGATCATGCATGCATGTGGCTCTCAAGGGCGGCGGAAGCACTTTGAATCTGGGGGGGGGGCACCGACGTCGAAGGGCACTTTGCAGAAATTTGATTGGACTGATGCAGCCTGATATTTAGTACCCTTTATAACTCTTATTGTATTATCTTATTTGCGTATACACATCACTCCATCAACGCCCCCCCCCCCACCCCCAAGGAAAAAATGCATACTAGCACTGCAATATCCAATGTGCAAATTGGGAAACAAGGAACAAGTTTTCTTTCGAGACAAAATGAGATGAAATCATTATAAAGTCCCTGCACACGCGATCGATACATGCATGAAAGCAAATGAAATATGTCAAAATACGAAAGGATGGGGTAGGTTATGGGATATTAAAACTATCAATGGCTTCTGCTTATTAAAGAGTTACAATATAATATAGCAATGCATTTTTGGAAATGCATTAGAATTTTTTTTTTGAAATTGAATATGCATAATGGCACTCACCAGAATGTTAGAAGCAGTTGCGGAGCTAGGGGTATTGATCAGGGGGTCGAGAATGGTCAGTAGGGGCGCTTTCGACACTATCTAAGCGGAGCGCCACCACAGGTTGGCGCGAAGCGTACAGAAATTTTATGAGTCAAGATACTCCCTAGATCGCCGGAAATGACCCTTTCCGGGCCTTGCTAATTTGCAGATAAACGAAGAATAAATAGGTGTCATCGCCATTTTGTCAGAAAATTACACCAACAAAACGTGACAAATGTCAATAGGTAGATGAGAGCGCAATTAAAAAGTCAATAATCGCGAATAAGTGAAAAGTGGTAAAAAGCTGAAAAGGGCACAAGCCGTCCATTTGAGTCCGTCAGGGGGACATCCGCCCCCCTGACTGTATGGACGCTCCGCCACTGGTTACAAACCTTGTGGTAGTAAACATTTAAAACTTCCCGAAATATTTCATTCGACGTGGGTTTCGCTTTGTAAACTCTTTAGCGATGTCCCGTGTAACTAATCCGTCCGTTCTTGCTTTATGGATATGAAGCATTAGCATATTATTATACCGTTTTCACCAATCGTGCTCCGCAAGTATGTCTTTATCCTGCGTTGTACAGAGAAGGATCTCTCTCCGGAGGCTGCGCTCATTGGTGCCAGTAGGTGTATGTGTATTAGGCAGAGAATATTCGGAATAGCCAGGCGAATGTCATTGTGGTCAGACAGGAGAGATACTAACAATTTTTTCCATTCGATATAGCTTTGAGTTTGACCCACAGAAATTCATTAATAGTTCTAAATTAGGATTAGATCTCTTACTGAAATATCGCTGACCTAATAAGGTGATCAAGAGTACAATTTTTATGTAGAAAAAGGGCACATTTTTCACCTGAGGAAAAGTGGACAAGTGATGTTAAAAATTGTTCAAGCATAAGTTCTGTTTCCAGACTCCATTACCATCAGATACATCACAAAATATATCCAAATTTGACAAATTCATGTCGCTTTACAGAGTGCTATGGGGATGTTGTTTTTACCTAAGGCTGCAGAATATTTCAGGTATGTTTGTTAAGCTACCGATGACAGCCAATGTATATCCTATTTAAATCTATAGCCTATCTTATTCGACTTTACGAAGTTATGAAATTGAGAGAAAGGTGAAAGATGCGATAGTTCATTCGTCCGTTCGTGCATTTGTTCATTCGTTCGTTTATTTTTTCCTTCTTTCATTCGTTCGTTCGTTCGTTCGTTCATTCGTTCATTCGTTCGTTTGATCGTTCGTTTATCGTTCGTTTATCGTTCATTCGTTCGTTCACTCGTTCATTCGTTCATTTGTCCATTCGTCGTTCGTTCATTTGTTCATTCGTTCATTCGTTCGTTCGTTCATTTCTTCCGTCCGTCCATCCGTCCATCAAGTCGTTCGTTCGTTCGTTTGTTCATTCAGTCGTTCGTTCGTTTGTTCATTCGTTCGTTTGTTCATTCTTGCATTCTTGTATTCGTCCGTTCGTTCATTTGTTCATTCGTTCGTTTGTTCGTTCGTTCGTTCATTCGTTCATTCGTTCATTTGTGCATTCGTCCATTCGTCCGTTCGTTCATTCATTCATTCGTTCATTCTTTCCTTCTTTCATTCGTTCGTTCGTTCGTCCATTCGTCCGTTCGTTCATTCATTCATTCGTTCATTCTTTCCTTCTTTCATTCGTTCGTTCGTTCGTTCGTTCGTTCGTTCGTTCGTTCGTTCGTTCGTTCGTTCGTTCGTTCGTTCGTTCGTCCATTCATTTATACATCCATTATTACACATTCACTGAGTTCTTAAAGTAAGGTTTGAATCTAATTTTAGGTGCTAAAAAGCTATAAGATATACCTAAAGAATGTAATGACCAAACTAACCACTGTATTTCAAACCGCGTGCCGCCCTCTGCAAAGTTAACTTTCCGTTGCTTGAAAGTGAAGTTTTTTTCTTATTGCTACAAAAGGCAGACAGTAATGAAAAGTGATACCTTGTTATCTTTTATCTGGACCTGAGATCAGGGAGTTCCATAATAACTCCCTGCTGAGATGTCCATCGCTGTTATGTTCACTGTGTTATGGGTATTGACCGTAGCTGCATGTAGTGACTGTACACTAGTGTCTATATACCGGTGGTAGCAAGCTGTGTTACACTTCAGTCGAAACTAGGTCGGATTACCGGCATGAGACGTTTCTTTGTGCGCGAGTCTTCACACCCTTTAATGTGAAGGGGGAGGGGCGGGTGTAACTTAAAGTGAATGGGGTGGGGTGAAGTGGTGCGGATTAAAGGGAAGAGGTAGGGAGAACGGTCCACCAGAAAATACCATTTCTGTTACATATTTCTTCCCAAGGACAATTTTGTGAGTCAATACTATCGCCCGTTACTTTACCCATATACACTAAGTAATCAATTCAATAAATTATCACTTTCACTTCCTACCAAAAGGATTAAAACAGTGGAGCCATTAACATGACCTACATGATAGCATTGCTGTTAATCCGCGTTGACATTGGCATGCCGTTCTTGAAATTATGGAAGGGAAAACAGTGAGAAGGTAACAGGTTATGATAGTAGTGGTACTATTAGACATCACAGATTTACAAACGGACAGTTCCCGTTTATGCAGACAGGATTGAGCGCTTTGAAACGTTGTTTTAAGCGCTATATAAATGTAATTCATTATGATCATTATTATTATAATTATTATTATTACTTTTATTATTATTATAATAATAATAATAATAATAATGATAATAATAATAATAATAATAATAATAATTATAATAATAATAATAATAATAATAATAATAATAATAATAATAATAATAATAATAATAATAATAATAATAATAATTATAATAATAATAATAATAATAATAATTATAATAATTATAATAATTATAATAATTATTATAATTGTTATTATTATTATTTTTTTTTTTTTTTTTTTTTTTTTCGAACGTTCGTTCATGAGTGGTAATCATGGAGATTCGAGACCATTCAGACCCATAATGATATATTTTTCGCACATGTAATTTTGTTTCGACACCCAAAATCCCTGTGGGAGGGCGACTGGGGGCGACAAGCTTTCATGGGGGCTGTCGCCCCCCAACGCCCCCCTGGCTACGCCACTGGTGGATGTGCATGAGTGCCAAACCGCTGAGTCTCTCTTCATTCATTGTAGAACGCATGTAGTTTTTTATTCTGTGCATTGCGCTGAACGACCTTTCAGCAGTTGCCGAAGCTATTGGCATGGTTAATCATGGTTAGTCTTAACTAAATGTTAAAAACTGACAAGATCGGATCCTAGTAATTTTCGGCGGGTAGAATGTTGAATGAAACGGCACGCGATAGAAATGACAGAAGAATAGGTCACCTAATTTAGTCATATTCTTGCTACGTTCATTTCAATAGTTTTTCCTGTCTAGACTCTTAAACTTGTCCAGCAAGCTTATGGATTTGAACTATGGGGGCTTTTAAAAAAGATAACTTGGCCAAAAAAATGTAGGTCCGGGCTTACAGTGCTACATACTGGCTACGCCCCTGCTGATTATGAATTTGAATTTAGAGAAAAACTAATTGATTAATGCATTTCGTTCATTCCTTTTGCAATCATAAATATAGTATTTCATATGAAGTATCAGAAAGTTGTAGGGATGTCCCCTCCCTTTGGTTATAACCAAAAAAGATATCCTGCTTTGAAAAAAAAGAACTGCTTCTTAAGAAACATATTTTCAACATCTAAAATAAAAGAGGCAGTTATAGGACATTTCCAAAATAAGTGCTCAATATTCTCAGTTTCAATTTTACAAAAAGGTACAAAGATCTGAATCACTTTTACCCATCAATGAAAGAAGCCTATTCGTGGCAACAATTCTATGAATAAATTTAAACAGGAAAAATTGGATTTTAGCTTCAGATCTTATGATTATTAATATTAATGTTATTATTATTATTATTATTATTATTATGATTATGATTATGATTGTTACTACTACTACTACTATTATTATTATTATGATTATTATTATTATTATTATGATTATTATTATTATTATTATTATTTTTTTCTTTTTCATCTCATTTATTCTATAAATACATGCATGTGTACATATGAATATTGAATGCAATTTTTTTAACGTATCTAATAATAACATAACTATCGCTTATACATAGTAATTTAAACGTTTAACTGAGTTCATGAATAAAATGACAATTTCTGAACGCAGTACAAAGGCTATCATAAGTTATTTTGCTCCGAATATGAGATCTATCCAAACTTTTTTCTACTTGAAGGATGAACTTAAATTTATCGATAAATTCATTTAATATTGGCACTTCATTATTCATCTTTTGACTAAAGATATAGTACTTCAAATGAAGGATGAGAAAATTATACGGATGACTCAGAATTAGCTTGTAGCCAAAGAAAATGTCACTCTTGGTGAAAATAAATTGCATACCTAGAATACGTCGCTCAATATCTAATATAAAGTTTGAAGTAATTTGACAATCCCAAAAAAGGTGCTCTATCGTTTCATCATGTCTCCCACAGAACGTACAGCTTGCATTTTCCTTGATATTCATGCGATAGAGTAAATGATTAGTTCCCAGTATACGGTGGAGAAAACGGTATTGAAAATAACAAATCTTGCTTTCTCTACAAGAAATGAGAGGAATACGGAAAATAGTCTGCCACTGCAAATCAATAAACTCAAAATTATTTCCCCATTTGTTAAAATAATAATAATAATAATAATAATAATAATAATAATAATAATAATAATAATAATAATAATAATAATAATAATAATAACAATAATAATGATGATGATAATATTATTATTATTATTATTATCATCATCATCATTATTATTAGGATTATTGGCGATCATGGACATAAAGGATACTCACCTTGTACAGTAGCACCTGGGGTAACAGTTGCTGGTAAGATCGTGATATCGAAGGGAGGAGTCGATGTTTGAGGCGTCACTCCTTGATGATCGGGTATAAGGTCTATACATGCTTGAATGCCAGCCCCAGAAGGGAAAGACTCTACTTCGGTAAGCGATATCGAGGCAAACATGAAACCGACAAGCTTCACAGAGTGAAAGGAAAATTTCAACCCGGCCATTTTGAAAATCTAACAGCGCTTTCCAAATGTACCTTTTATGCCGACCGATTCGCGACAGGATCTAACCTGTTGTTAGCGCCAATCCGCATTATAGCCAGTTGTTCCACGTCGAAAGTTTGCGATTCAGTATACATTGGTATAGTCCCAAGAACAAAGAGACCAAATTTGGTCTATACCAATATCGGTTACGGATGAGTGGAGATGAAATCTTTAACCTATGACGTTTTTTAAGTTTAATATATGAAAGACTACCTATATATGATACTTCAAGATATTGGCATATACGTAACATCTGCCCCCCCCCCCCCCCATCCTGTGGCTCTCCTTTAGGTAAATGCCAACTCACTATCTGGTTGGAATTGTTGTGGTTAATGAGAAGACAATGACATCGATAAGCCAATACATACTCTCGTATAGTCATATTGCTTTGAGTGTGTGGGATCGAGTAACAACTGGTTATTGTGTTCGGCTGTTGCATGTTTCCATTTTTATTATTCATATCATTTTTATATTTTGTAATTCCTGTATATTATCTTTATCACTTGCTTACTAAATCACTAATTATATGATATGATGTGATTATATGATATGGAAGTTGGTGTATTCATTTTGTGTGAGTATAGTTGTGTGTTAAGTTTCCAAAAGGGGGGGGGGAAGGGGGGGGGGTGGAGTGCGAGGATGTAATTATACGTCCTTACTGAACTACTGTAGTAAGATGGGATGATATGACTACAATATGAAAACGGATGATTTATTTTCTATTTTCTGTTTGGTTATCGAGATGAAGTTTTGATTGATAAAATGAAAGCGATCCATATATGTTAAGTGTTTGTTTTCGTATTACATATGTTTATTTAGTAGCCTGACTGGCATGGTTTAAGTATATATATACTTATCGGTTCATAACCTCCACATAAACTGACTCAATTTAATTGGACAATACTTATAATAGTTTATATGAATAAACATGAGGTGACTTCATCATCATTATTCAGTCTTGTGGGATTCGGCTCCTTGTCGAGCTCCCAGACATACCGATGTAGTCACTGTGTGTGTGTATTTATTTAAAAAGAAGAGGTGGGAGGGGCTTACGAAGGTGGGAAGGGCTTAAGAAGACGTGGGAGGTGGACGGACGTACGGATGGCTGGGTGGGTGGGTGGGTGAGTAGGTGGAAGGATGGATGGATGAATGGATGGATGGACAACCATTTTACAGCCATGATCATTTCATCTCATGGTAAACTAATGCTAAAGGCTATGTAATATACGGTGAATTCCATTCAACAGAAAATGTACACGTTACTTTTCATAGCTTATATTTTGCTAGGATTCACTGATATCGCTCAGGCCCCAGTAGAACATGGAAATTAGGTTTTTTTCTAGGGGTGGGGTGGGGGAGGGATTGTTGGAACGAACTTCAAAGACCTCCTGTCTACCTCGGTCCTACTCCTCTTCCTCCTCCTCGAATTCCGTCTCCTCTGATCCGTTTTACGAAGACATTTTCGACTACTTGAATTTCCTCTTATGCGAATTTGCTCCTGTTTTTTTCGATTGCGGTTGAGTTTATTGGGATTATTTCTGTTGTAGCGCTAGCCTTTCCTCTACATTGATGTGAGTATAATTTAACCAAAAATGACTAAATATACACAAGAATTAAACAAAATCGAAGAGATATGGGCTTTCGGTAATTCCTTACTCCTTGGCAACGCAGAGCGGTGTTTTGCCAGTCTGCTAGACAGTAAACTAATACGGGCGAAATTCAGATGGAACACTTTTAGGCGCGCTTTTATGACTAACAGAAGAAGCTATGCCTACACGGCTATAATGATGAAAAGAATCATTAAGAAACACTCCCAACCCATGTTAACATGCTTAATCAATTAACTTTAATGATGATGAACCAGTAATCAAAATTTTATTTATTCTTTTGTAATAGCAAATCATTTTTAATAATATGTTATTGTTATGAAATTAACAATTACGGAATGTAATACACAAACCTTGTTTTTTTTTCAATTATGGGCTTTCGTATCAATCTTCCAATCGATAAGAAATATTGTAATGGCTTAGATGTAATTGTCACCAACATGTCTATTCCTACTGGCCAAGCTAAGGCTTGAAGAAGAAGTTTATTTCATCAAGGCACCTTTGTTTTGTTTTTTCTTTGCTTCCTGGCTGTTTTAAATTCGGAATGGTATGGAGTAGTAGGCTTAAATAAGGTTACTTTGGTATACGGTAATTTATACATTTATTTAGAATAAATATCCTGAAAGAACTGACTGGTTTTAATATGTAGAGTAAACGTTATGGAGTGTATTTCATATTTATTTTACCAAAGGCGACATTTATATTGTCCAGACTGAAGATATCGCCAGAAGCTTACTGTGTCGTGAGTTAAGTGGGTAAGTCAATGGGAGAGATTAAAGGGTGTGAAGACTCGCGCTAAAAGAAATGTCTAATGCTGGTTATTCTGACTTAGGTGTAACAGAAGTGTTAGATACCACCGCATCGATCCCAGAAAATACACACACAGTTTGCTACCGTCGGTAATGCGACAGTAGTGTACAGTCAGTACATACAGCTGCGGTCAATACCCAAAGCACAGTGTATAAACGATACAGCGATGGACATCTCAGGTTCAGCTAAAGTTAATAAGGTATCACGTTTCATTATTGTCTGCATTTTGTAGCGACAAAAACAAAACGTCACTTACAAGCAACAGAAAGTTAACTTTTTCAGATGACCGCACGCGGTTTGGGGCGAGTCTTCAATGCATTTAATTGTTGTAGACGACATCGCCACATCTATGATTTAGTCGATTGTGTTCTGTAGTAGCGCAGTGAGTCTCTGACGTCATTAAACAAAGTCTCGCGCAACTGGCGAAGCGCGGGAAATTGGTATTAGATTTGATTGAATAAAAAGTAATTGCGAAATGCCTAACGTTAGTCCGGTTATGCAGGGTGAAAAAGAAAGTTAATTATCTGGTGGTGGAATGGTCCTTGCTTTAAGTTCAAGTTATATGAGGAGTTTTTATAGTGGAACTTGAAAACCAATCCAATCAATACGCCTCACGTAGCCTAATCCATGTCTTATTCAGTGTAGCGACGTAGAGGCCTACAGTATCCTGCAAGAACTATATTAGTACTAAGTACTAGGCCTACTACTAGTACTACTAGACTTGGCTAGGCCATGCTCTCTGTTGTGCAAGTTGGGATCTTCGAATATAATTTTGCCTTCATATAATAGCACGACACTACTGTACGTGCAGAATCAGAGCGAAACACTCCCGTTCAAAAAGTTCACTCAGTATTCTTCGCCATGGATACAGACGACCCGTTTGATGACATGTATGCTGATGAGTTGGAGGTCTTGCGAGATTTGGAAGGTAGGCTAGCCTAAGTTCATTTTCGAAACAGATGCTTGATGATTAGCCTTGGCTAGGGCTAGTCTAACTTAAGTTATAAATTATTATCTAGTACTATTGTTTCACACATTGGAAGCAATGCCTTTTGGACAGGTCAGTCAGTCTATCAAGTTCCATGACAACTTACCCTTACCCTTCAAGTTCAAGTAAAGTGAGGGTTGCCTAGGCCTACTACTAGTAGAAGTTACATTTAAGGTAAATGAACTTGTGTACTACTACTAGTATTAATATTATCAATATTAGGCTATATACTGTTTGTTAGTTGGGCTAGCCAAGGCCTCATCAGGTTATACTTGCTATAAATAATGTCTAACAACTAACTTAGATAACATAAGAACAAAATTGTGCCTGGACAACTAGTAAGTAATATGGGCCAAAGGCCAATATGTAATGTTTGTGATTGGTATCCTGATCGTTTGGCCCATAAAGCAGATAGCTTGGACAAAATCATGTGTTCTGACTGCACCGATACGTACTTGTATGCCAAGGCGGTTATTCATAAATTATGACAAATCTGCTATTTAATTTTTGAAAGTCTGGTTGCTAGAATTGGAAAGGGTTGGTTAGTCTAGGATTATGGTTTATCTTGTACCTGACAAAATTTGAAAGTTTCAGACAGCTGTTGTATGTGTAAACTATGGCAATAAGCAAAATATGTCCAGTAATCTCTCTATTAAAACACATCATTTCTTATGTATGTAAAAGAAATAAAGCTTGAGAAACAACCAGTAAGGATGAAATGTTTCTTCAGTTTTTGCTATCCGCAAGATGTTGTCTTTTCTTTTTTGTCATCAGACAATGTCAGTGACATTTCCAAGCCAGAGATCAGAAAGGAAAGTTCCCGAGATGTTCACCCTCCTGATCCGTCTCAGAAGAAGTCCAGCAAGGGTGAGACAACCAATCCCCCCCCCCACCACCTCCACCCCTCTCCCATCATTAGACAAACTTGAAAATGAACAATCTTTATAATGACAAAATGACATTTCTGCTATTCAGTTATTCATTATAAAATTCAGTGACTCTCAAAAGATAGTTACACACCAAAAAAAAAACCAACATTAAGTTACACTAAAATGAAATATACCTCCAGTTTCTTGGCTTTTTCTGCCCGTCTAGAATTTTATCCAATCTTACCTTCGAATGAAAATTCACATAGAATGCCTTTGTAAACTTTCATAGTTAATCTCTACAGGAACATTTCTGTCATGAAAAAAGTATTGTAAATTTTAAAACCAAACATCATTTTTAAGTTTAAGAGTTGCCTTCCATACAAACAAGCCAATTCAGTCATGTACAGGGAATTCCTTCATTTAATGTGCTGCAATATTCATGCAGTCCGATCAATAAGACCCTTTAATATAATTTTCAGTCACTGTTTATTCATTTTACGTGGTAACCTTTAAAGAATCTTTACTTTTACTATTTATACAGAGGTAAATATCTCAACTGTTTTATGACATTCTGTTTTTTCGTCTTTGATATTTGACATTTCTTTGAACTCCTTAAATTATGAATATATAATTTGCTATTTATACTGGTTTTCATAAATGTGTCTCATGTATTAATAGTAGTAACTTTGTAATATTGTGAGTAAAACATTTTGCTGTAATCGTGGTATGTAAAGAGTATATAAATAAACAAGTTAAGAGGCTGCAGCAGGCAAACCAATGCTGGAGAAGTGTTTCTTCAGACTTTCCTCTCGATTTTCTCTCTTTGTTCATTCTAGAAGCTCAGCCGGTTTTGAATGGCTCATCAAGAAAGAGGGGGATCGAGGAAATGTTTGGACCTCTCTCATCAGACAGTGAGGACGAACTTGTGATAGATCTTCAGCCAGCTGTTCACAGTTACGGTCAATTTTATTTTCACTTTTTGTTTCCTCTAGAGCCGAACTAGCTGTTTCTTCTTCTCATGTTAAAAGTTGTTTACAGATACTGGTCAAAATTTTTTGTTTTTTAATAACGAATGTTAATGAGGTTACAGGGTCAAATGTCAAACTCTTCAAAATGCAATTTAACTAGACCAGCGCAATGGCTGTTTGTTGACAACTAGTATAGGCTTTGTCTGCGAATTCACGCAATAACCGTGATTTCTTTTTTTACCTCGTGAACAAAAACTGTTATCCTAACACACTGTAGCATACGCAAACTGGAGCCTATACCGCATTCCCTGATAGTAAAGCTTTGGGACAGTCTGAGTGGCTGACATTTCAAGTCTAGCGGGATATTCATCAACCTCTGAAGATTCTGTTAGGGTTGAATTGTTCATCATGTCCTAGATTTCAGCCAGGTTTGATCTAGTTTTGCATCTGGTCTGATATAACAATTGACGAAAAAGCAGAAGAAAAATACCAAAAGGAAATAGCAAAGCAAAAATGAATATGCTATAAAGATATAAGAATCTTTATCGACCATAAAAGGAATTGGCATTTACTCCATCTCAGTAAAACAGACAAAACAATCATAAATACATCGAAAATACATAAATAGCTGATTCCTAAAACGAAAAATTAAGACTACTACGCCCATGTTCTCACACATTAAACTGGCCTATTTCCTACAGAATTCATTGGCAAGATTGAAGATAGCCCTTGGCAAGAAAGAACGCCTGTATCGCCTGTAGGGATGCTAGGTTTCATTGCTTCTAACACTGTTATCCACTCGACCACGGCTCTAATATATATTTGGCTCAGTCAGAATTTTCTCGGCGTCTAGCTCAGAATATCCCAAACCCAATACAGAATGCAGATTTAACTCTGCTCTAAAGCAATATTTTAAATATAACAGGATGAGTGCGTGCGACTCGTGGTAGCATAGAGGGTAAAGCTAGGATGGGAGAAAAGGTTGCCTAACGAAATTAATGGTTAAAAAGTACCAGTGATTTACTGTCGATTTATTATTAACTTCTAAAAGTCATTGTTGAATTCAAACGTAAGGAACGGTGAAATTCCGCCACAAGAAAATTACAATGAGCGATAATCCAGCAAGGACCAGTCTTTTGACTGGGAGTTGACTGCAGTAGGAGGGGGGGGGGGGTGGGTCTGTGATGTCATCATGTTGAACATCTTTGTTTTTCAAATGCTTGACTTTCCCAGTGTCATCTTCTTACTGATACATTCATGTCATATCACAGAATGTTTGCTTTATGGAGCTCTGTTAACAATCCCTGTTATTTTAGTAATTTCATCAAAATTCAATTTTGTCTTGTAAATTCTATTTCCCTAGAGCTGTCAAATAGTCAGCTAAATATTATATTATATGTATGTATTTTAGATCCTCCTGCAAGCAGGAACTCGCGAAGAAGCCTCATTGGCTTATCAAAGCCGCAAGCTGACCGAAGTCAGTCTCTTACATTCATATTTAACGTCCATGATTATGAATTGTCAATTGTCAACAACTCTGTAACTGGACGACATACATTAATCTTGGAGTGACTCAAACCAGGGACCTTATGATTGGAAGGCACCTGCGTTAACCACTGAGCTAACACTCCACAATTGTGATGTCTCACTGTATATTAAACGAAAAACGAATTACTCTGTCAGCTGAATTTTCTGTGATGACCAAATTCATTCACTCTGCCGTTGCCAGATACAATCACAAAAATATCACCAAAATTTTGAAAAGTTAATATCTACAGTACGTCAAAGAACATGCTATAAAGATGTGGTTTTGACCACAAAAAAAGTCTAGCTTTTTTTTGGGGCTATTAGGCAATTAACTTCAATCAGCAATAATTAATATCCTTTTTCAAAAGGAGCTTTATAGAGTAAGTAAATAACATTTCCTGCTGAAGACATTGTGTGTGTATGTGTGCCCTTTTTTTCATATCCAGAATCTCCTGTCTGTAAGAAGATGAGACACGACAAAGATGGTAAGCTTCCCGAGGCCGGAGACGAGCAGGACTTTGAGATAACACCTCCCCCATCCCCGGAGAAGGAACTGGAAACCCTGGCGAGGATAAAGATGCAGAAAGAGTTGACAGAAATTAGAAGAGTTCAAAAGGACACATGGTCTCAGTCAACAAGTTACAAGGAAACCACAGACAAAACACCGTCCCCTGCAAAGAGAGAGTCGTGCGTCTTGAATCGCGAACCGGAAGGATTGTCGATCACAGTGACGGGAAGCAACGGCAAAAGAGTCTTCTTGAGGAAACAGGAAGAGGTTTTGGAGAAGACTGTTTCTAAGGTTTGTCCAAAAGGCGACCTTTTACAATTTCATAGTCTGCCATGGACTTGGTCCTTTAAAGAAATTCCAGGTGTGCTAAGAATCACACTCCCACAGAAACTTTAGGGGTGTTGTAAAGTGTGAAAATAAAGTCTTGTGTGGTACACAACACTGTAATTCTACCACACCGTGACCATATGGTATTGTATTAACCTAACAATGTCATATTGTATTGTATTGTACCTAACAATGTCATATCATATTGTATTATACCTAACAATGTCATATCATGGAGTTAGAAGAGACTCTTCTAACTCCATGGTCATATCGTATTGTATTATACCTAACAATGTCATATCATATTGTATTATACCTAACAATGTCATTTTGGTACCAGTCATGATCTGATCTTTGCAAATATTTCTCTTACAGAATGGCACAATGACCTTTGACCCTAGTGCTGGAAAAGTGACACTCCTCCGGATGTCTATCCATCAACTTCGTCAACAAATAGAGGAAGAGGTATTTATCTCCAAGAAAAAACATAATTAGTAGAAATGTAATAATAAATAATTTGGTCATTACTACATTTTTATATTTTTAAGAACCAAGCTGAGCCAGAACAAACCTGGAACTTGTGCATCCAGTTCATGATACTTGAAGTTGGTATAATGCTTTGCCAATTGCCAGACGAAATGAGTCAGCTTGTCCCATGACTGCAAGCCGGGATGTATACTTCTGTGACCCTCCTCTCCCCCACCCCTCCCCTCATTGGCAGATAGAATATAACAAATTATTCCAGAGCACTCTAAATAAGTACATAACATGTATTTGTGTTTTACAACCTAAAAAGTCTAAAATACTTCTGCATTGTTCAAAAGTTGCAAAACATTGCACCATTTAATCATCTGAGCACCCTTCCTCCATTTAGCAAAAGGGAAGGGGTCACCCATCCATTTAGACACCTCCCATGGACAACATAGCCTCTTATCCCCCTTCCACAACCAGTACAAACAAAAATTGTCGGATCAAGCCTGCCCTTGACTAAAAAATCTCTTTTGAGTTATGATAAAGATGGTCTGCCTGGAAGATGACACAACAGAAGCTTCTGTCAGAGTTTTATGAAAGATTTATAAAAAAAAAGAAACTTCAAAAGATCCAAAACACCGCTGCAAGTATTGTGAAAAGGAAGGGAACAAAATGCCGAACCTCTCCACTTCTGAAGGAACTTCATTGGCTCCCTATCAGCTACAGAATTCATTATAAACTACTTCTCACCTTTGTGCTCGTCATCTGGAACGGCCTGTGTACCTGTCACAACTTCTCTTGCCATATATTCCAACTTGCAAGCTTCGTTCTTCCAACAAACTGTATTTAACTGACATTCCTAAACCACGCTTGAAGAACTATGGTTACACGAATATACACGAATATCTCTGGAAGTCTGGAACAAGTTACCAATTCACATTCAAACATGCCATAAACTTTCTACATTCAAAAGTCTACTTAAGACCCATTTTTTCACTTGTTCTTTTGTAAATTAATTTACTTTCTTTCTAAAACGCCTTGAGCAGTGACTTTTGTCTACTGATTTGGCGCTATATAAGTCTCATTTATTATGATTATTATTATTAAAAATTGGGAGGGGGGGCTGGTGGTGGTTCCTCAAGTTGACCTCTCTGGGTTTTTATAAATTACCACAAAATGGAAACCTATCTGAGAAATTATAAGCTAACTTTGAAAGGAGCTACAATTGTTTTTGGCTGGAACGGGATTCGAACCAGTGAATCCCAGATTTTACAATTGCTGTTCTCTTATCACTGAGCTGTTCAGCCATTTTAAGTGTTCGTGATTCAGAAGCACTACCGTATCTTGAAATAAACAACAGGGCAAAAAGAACGGAAAGTTATGAAAACAAATTGCAAAACTTTTGTTTTCTTCATAGAATATCAAATTTCAAATTGCTGAGTTTCACCAGAAGAAAAAAACTATGATAGGCTGTGGAAGTTTTTGCACTCCCCCTTTCCCTCTACCCCAGCATGTCTGTTTGGGAATGGGACAAAGTTTTAGGCACCATTGGCTCTCCATGGTTGTTAGCAAGGCCTTCCATATAAGTCGTCGACCTAACTGGGGGATGGTACTTGCTAGAAGTAGACATTCCAGAGAAAAGTCAACTTGCTCTACAGAATTTATAATTCAGCAGTCTTTGCAATTTTGGGATGTCTTGCAGGCAGGAGGAATGTGAAAGGTTACGTTGAATTGCAATTAGATATCTAACGATACCAAGTAATGGTCACAAAATTGAACTGTTTAACTGCTACGGTGTCCTCAAGGCATTGATAAAATTTTATTAACTTAATGAGTGTTATATTACTTAATGTTTCATTTTATTTATTTCCCTTTCTTATTTTGTATCTTTATTTCAGAGACATAGAAAGTTGATCTTAGAATCAAGAGAACTCACAGAGTCACTCACAAGGTAAAATAGAGTTTTTTGAGACCTATCCAAGACACTGGTTGTTGATATTTGTTGTTCTAAGCTTGAATTCCGGGTACTTATCTTGGCGTGTTTATTAAAAAACAAACATTTGTCCACATTATGGTCTTGATTTCATGTGAAAAGAGAGCTCTTAAACTTTGAAAGGTTTTCAAATGGCAAACAAAATCATTTATGCTGTTATTACTTGCTGGCAAAAGGTCTCTATGATGTGTGTGTGTGAGTGAGTGTGGAGCCTAGGCTTGTGTACAAGATATTAACTAAAAAATACATTGTGAATGAACTATTTAGTATGCAGTTGCACGCTATTGATTTTAAGGACCTTGTGTGCAGTTTTTATGTCGTTAAATGGTTCCATGTGAAATAAGGGAAGGAATCACAAAAACTGGTTCAAGGCATTCTGATCATAGAATACAGAATTTTCTTTCTTGCCCTGAGAGGTCTGTGTCAACTGCTTTTAATAGTTGTGAAATCTCAAGATGGTCAGATCTGTTGATTTACATGCAGGGTTTAATATTGAGATTATGTTTATTAAAATGATTTGTTCTGGTGAGAATGCCAAAATGTAGCTGTATGTTTATGTTTTATTCACTTATAAAACGCACGATATCTACAAAGACAAAGTGCATTCAGAAGCGCTGTACAAAACAAAAAAATAATAATATTAAGTACCTACAGTCCGAAAAGTTCACACAGTCAGGAAATGTCTAGATAAATGCTTTCTTAAAGAGATGAGTTTTTATATCATGCTTGAATCGTCCAAAACTATGAATATTTCAAAGAACATCAGGTAAGCTATTCCAACTAATCAGGGCTGCAACTTGAAATGATCTATCTTTAAATGTTTTACGTTTAGTTACTGGAATATCAATAGCTATAAACTAATATCCATACTGACTTCTTCTTTTTTCTTCTTCAACTTTTCAGTAGAAAAGCAGCCGTGGCTGAAGAAGCAGACGGAATGAGTCCAGGAGAACAGAACGAAAGCAACTTGTGGGTGGATCGTTACGCTCCTCGGCTTTTCACGGATCTCCTCAGTGACGATGTAAGTTATACCTCGGCTGGAAGCCTGAAAACTTAGAGCAAGAGTCACATATTCATCTGTTTGATCTCTGAGGCATAGGTTTAATCAAACGTAGGATGGCTGAGAGAGCTGTAGGATGCTGCGGCCCGGATGCAGCGGCCAGGATGCAGTTTTTGCACCACTTGTACTGCAGGAACGGCCAAGATCTCTATTGCTTGATGTAGCTTCCTCCGAGCTGCATCATTGGGGGAGGGGCGGTTTGGGGGGATGGTTTTGACGCAGTGCCTCACGACCATGATTGAGGGTAGCATACGCCCATTAAAAGCCCCATTGACTACACACTAAATCACAAATGTAATGCCTTCTCTAAGTCTAGATAGAAGTTTTCACTTGCTAAATGCTACCCATCACTGGATTGCTGACAAGTTGGCCTTTCATGGCACCATCAATTTTCCGTACCATGACCGGGGAAATTTTTTGCTACGAGAGCCAGAACTTTTCGTCACTTGTAACTCGGCCGTAAACAATCTTTGTCCGCTGCTCCTAGGAAGGGCTAAACTGGTCTAAAATTGCCTCAATTTTACCCAATTTTTTAACCATATGTGCTTCCATTCATGTTCTTTAACATCCAAGCCACAAAAAAGCTCATCCTAATTGATAACATAGCAAGAGAGTTGTTCTCCTGCTCCTAATTTGCACTTTTCCTGAAGGAGAACACTTGCCGCGGATTGACATAGACGCTAATAGAAGTATGCCACCTGAGTGCTTTTATGAAAATTTAACTAAACACGCAAAACCATACACAAAAGATTCACTTTGAGATGTTAAGAGCGTCCATTTAGGGAGTTCTCAATACGTAAGATTTTAATGGACTACAGTTTTGCCCCAAATATGCTAGCAATTTCACATAATGTTAACCCATTTTCATATTTCAGCCAGCATTTTACTACCACTCTGAAAGTAGTACTTTTAAAAATGTCTAGCAAGTTTTGGCATCGCTAACATTTGAAGCATGTGATTACGACCCCACTACCGATGAACTTCAACAAACGAATTAAAAAATTTCTGACATATTTACAAAAATTTTGGCTTGATAAGTGTGACAGCATCACTAATTGTTGTTGATTTTTTTCCACCCCCCCTCTCATTCAGGGCATAAACAGGAACATTCTCTTTTGGTTGAAAATGTGGGATAAAGTGGTCTTTGGGAAAGAGAAGAAGGCCAAAAGTAGCAAATCACAGGAGATCAAGAAACAAGCAAACAAGAATTTCAACCCAAACTTCAAGAAATTCCCAACGAGTGATTTGAGTGAGGTGAGTAGTAAACAACAAACAAAAAGAAAAATGATATTAAAGGTCAATTTTTCATCGTTCTTAACGACCACGACGAGCGGATTCATTATGAGTATCACTGACCACGGCAGTGTATGCCCTATTATCTTGGACTATGTCATGTTCAAACTAAAAATTCTGCCAAAAAGTCTCATTTTAAGCAATTTAAAAGTGTGAAAACATTTCCTTCCCGTCACCTATTTACCAGGCAAACATTGATTATGAGGGAATTGAACTCCCCCCTATTTATAAATAAGTTTAGGCTGATTAGAATCTCGATATATATTTTCAGATGAGTTATTTTGGATATTTGTTTGTATTTCTATGATGTGGTGAAAGTGTTGTTGTTTTGATACTTTCAGGAACTTGATGAGCATAAAAGACCCATACACCCTGTGGCCCTTCTTTGTGGACCGCCTGGTCTTGGGAAGACCACCCTAGCACATGTTATAGCTCATCACGCCGGTTACCATCCGGTGGAAATAAACGCAAGGTGCAGTACGCATGACTCAGCTTTTCTTAGCGTTAACTTACAGCATGCCTACCTTTTTTTCTCCTGTTGATGAAATTGACGGTATCGGTCCGTTGAGCATTCATTTTTAATACCTTTATTGTTTTTGTTAAAGTTCTATTTGCTCTCGTGTTTGATAAACATTGATCCTATGAGGCACTTTGTCACAAAGTAAAGCTGCAACAGCTGCAAAATGTGGCTGCAGCCAGGCTGCATCAATATCAAACAATAGGTATCTATTGTGTGAAACTACAATGCCTATTGTATGAAAATGTAAACTGCACAGAAGATTGCATCCTATGCAGACTCTGATGCAGCCTATGCAAATGCCTATGCAGCCTAGCTGCATGATGCTGCAGCCAACTCAGAATCCTACTCTTGACTGAGGTCATTTGTGCTTATATAATTGTTATATAGTATTTCTTTGCTACTTTTTGTATATATGTTCTGGTATGTCATCTCTTGTTAATTAATCTCTGTGTTAAACAGTTAATTACTGCACTTCGTATTGTTTTAGAACAGTTATAATGTTAAAAGTCTACATCGATGACATTAATACAGGTCTATTCTGGTATTTATATTACTTATTTTATTTCGTTTCATAAAACTTTCCACCACTCACACCCTGTAGCAACTGGGAAAACAACCCTTTAGTGCACACCCCTCTTCCTCAGCACCCCCCCCCCCTTACCAGCTGTGGAAAAACTGCTGTTTCAGAAGAAAAAAAAATTCATGCCATTACCTTCCCCCTGTCATCCAGCTTTGCACCTCATAAGAATAAGTGTGTCACAGGCCAAGAAATCACTGACTTGGTTATTTCATCATTGACAATATTTAACTTTATCTTACCAATTAAACACTCTAGACTTAATAGACTAATTTGTTGTGTCACTTTTCAAGTAGACATGTAACGATCTGACTTTCTCGCCTTGCTCTTGCAGCGATGACCGTAGTTTGGATGTGTTCCGCAACCGACTAGAATCTGCCACTCAGATGAAGTCAGTACTCACGAAGGAACAGAAACCAAACTGCCTGATAGTTGATGAGATCGACGGAGCTCCAGTTGTGAGTCTGCATTTTTTATTTATTTATTTATTTATTTATTCATTTTTTTTTTTTTAAATATTTCTTGTATATTCTCTGCTGCCCACCGAGCACAAAGTTCTAGTTTTAACCCCAAATTAATGGTATTCATTTCTTTTCCTTGTTGGTCATTTTATGCCCATGGGGGGAGGGGGAGGGGGGGGTGGTAATCTTTAATCCTAGCAGTAGGTCATGTTGGTCTGTGGGACATGACTGTTCATCTCATCTGACACTTTATGAAGCACATTTTTTGTTGTCAGAACTGAGCAACAACTACAACAAAAGAGGATATCAACTGAACCATAATTGTCTTTGGTCAGTGTCAAAGAGATAATTGGATAAAAACTTGTTAAAATATTTAAGTCGTCCACATTTTTCGGGCTGTAGTCATACTGTATCTGTACATCAGTGGTATCGATGACTTCTGATTGTTACATAATTTGTGATACATTCTTACAATATAAAACCTTGAAAACAAAACAAATCCATGCAAAGCATACCTTAAAAATCATAAATTTACCAGATACCTATTTTTCAAATAGTTTTTGAATTTTCTTTTTTCCATTATCTGTCAGATAATTGCCTATAAACGATTTGTGTGTATTTCTCTCATTCATTAATTCTCTCTTCCTTTATGATTCTCCTCAGCCAACGATAAATTACCTCGTGACTTTAGCAAGAAGGGGAGAAGCCAAAGGATCGGGACAGAAGAAGAAGAAACTGCAGTTGCTTCAACGTCCAGTTATTTGCATCTGTAATGACCTGTAAGTTTTAAATGTTGTTTGTATGATGTCAGCCTACAAAAATGTGCAAAAATCAATCTGGCAACATTTTCAGTGAAATATATAGTATTGTGCAAGAATTTTCAGAGGGACATAACTTCTGGACATCAATAGGTAAAAAAGCTAAAACTTTTCTGCAATTTCGTCTTCCAATAATGGAAAAATCTGGTGGACTTTTCGGCAAAATCGGGATCGGTCACCTGGGCAACACTTGGTGATTTGGCATGTAATATATGCTATTTTTTTAAAAAAAAAATTATATGCTGTAGTTATCTTGTCATTTCACACAATTCTTGTGACACTAAAATAACTTGTTATATTCAGCTCTTGTTATTTCACTGTGTTAACTTGTTTTATTGTGTAAAAATAAGTTGACCTGACGTTTCGATCCTAGTAGGATCTTCTTCAAAGGCTAACTGACAAGTAACAGTCACAGAGGGGACAAAAGCACGCACAGAATACAGACAGGTTAATGAGCATGGTGAACACAAAGAGATAGATGTGAGGGGATTAGTAGACAAGGGATGGAGAAAAGAAAGAAAGTTTGTTGTTTTATTGAGTGATTCTTGATGTCACCATTCTTGTTGATACTTTGTCGTCACAAATGATATAACGGTAATTGAATGGGTGTGTCTTTGATCTCTCCAGATATGTTCCTGCTCTGCGACCATTGCGTCAGATTGCCTATGTATCTCATTTTCCACCTACCCTTTCTGCCCGGTTGGCTTCAAGAATGCAACAGGTTTGACTTCATCTGCTCGTTTCCATCTGTTAAAGAAGTCTAACAAGTATCCAACCATGATAATATGCCTATGTGATAGAGATAATTGTGCTAAACAGCCTTTCAGAACAGCTAGGAAACATCTCGATATAAATTCACAGGCTGGAGACTTAAGCAAGTCAAAACACGACATTGAGCCACTTGTTATTGATCTAGTATACAGGCATATCTTTATTTGCTGCCTTCTGGATTTTGGAGATGGATATGCAGTTCATAAATAGCCAATGCTCCATTCATACTTTTGATGGTTTCATTATGACCTGATATGGACCAAGCTTTCCTTAGCAACGCTTCCTGCACTAACCGTCGATTTCTGTTTTTTTTTCCATTCAAAGATTTCCCGTGAAAATAATCTGAAGACAGACATGACTTCGCTCATTGCTCTAGCTTCTAAAGCTGAGAACGATATCAGATCCTGTTTGAATACCTTGCAGGTTTGTCTGAACAATATTGCTTGTAGAATTATGGAGTTAATGTAAGTCAAGCATGTGTTGAGTGTCCTGCAGACTGGTTTGACTCACATCAGCTTGTAACATTCAGTCTTTCATTCATTAATGTATGTATCCTCCTGCAAGCAGGAATTCGCGCAGAAGCCATCATTGGCTTATCAAAGCCGCAAGCTGACCAAAGTCAGTCTCTTAGATTCATATTTAACGTCCATGATTATGAATTGTCAATTGTCAACAACTCTGTAACTGGACAACATAATTTAATCTTGGAGTGACTCGAATCGGGACCTCATGATTGGAAGGCACCGGCGTTAACTACTGAGCTAACACTCAATCAATATTCTTTTATGCAGCTGTGACTCTCGCAGGGATTATGTGAACAAAGATCGATATAGCTTGTGTTAAACTCATTAAAAGAAAAGCTCTATTCTCATATATACGTCGATCTAAAAACAGGCATCTGGCAACATGTATTATTACCCACAATTCTTATTATTATTACCATAAGAAAAATGTGTAGATTGGCAACATGGGACTGGGAAAATTGTCACCATTGCTGATAATGCATTTTTACTTAGTATGCATATTCAAAAGTCACTCAAAGCGATAATGTTGTTGTTTTCTTCATTTCTTTTGTTTTTTTCACGTTTTTTGTTTCTGGTTTCGATGATAAATCGTAACCTATGCATTTATGATGGCGTATGTGTGTGTGTGTGTGGGTGTTTGTGCGTTTGTGACGCCCAGCTTGTAGACACCATATCTCAAGATGGGAAGCATGGGCAGACCTCATATTTAGTGTGTAGAAGTACCACATTGTGTAAAAGAAGCCTACTGTTTTTGGTGGAGGGTAAAGGTCATTTGGGTTCACCAGGGTCAAATTGTGACAACCTTGTAATCACATTACTGGAAGCTTGGCTCTAATGTAGTGTGAAGAAGTACCATATTGAGTTAAAGAAGCCTATTGTATTTGGTGGTGGTCATTTGGGGTCATCAGAGGTCAAATTTTGAAACCCTTGTAAACATGTACACCCTCACTATACATTACATCAGATTCAAGAAGAAAACTGCTCATGTTACATCATCAAAACCATAATGAATTTTGCATTCTGGTTTTTCTTCAGTTTCTTCATCGTCAAGGCAGATCGGTGAATCTTTCAATGATACACTCGGTCAGTGTTGGACAGAAGGATCAGAACAAAGGACTTTTTGCTACGTGGCAGGAGATATTTCAACTTCCTAGACCAAAGAGGTAAACAAATAATTCCTTTTAGGAAGAGAGGAAGGGCTGCCTGTAAATTTGTTCTTACCTTGATGATTGGTTTCCCTAACTTTATCCCCCCACGAATCCCCTGTGGATGTCAGAGTTGTCCACGAACCCCCAACATTTCGAGACACGATCTGAGTCATTATTATACTATAATACACATAACAGTGCTTCGTAAAAGATCAAGTTTAAGTATTGTAATGAAAACAAAAAAGAGATGAACAAATATTTATTTGGAAACTTCAAGATCAGATCACGAATTGTATTACACATCGAACACCCATCACACACGATGAGACGGATGCTCCTGTTTTTTTTATCACATGCACGGTACTAATATGGCAACATGCGTATGGAACGCGAAAAGAGTACATTACTAAATTATATAAACTATAAGATTTTAGTTCAACACAAAGTACTTTAGTTTTGACTTTCAGAAACGCACCCCTGGGGGTTCATGCACCCCAGTTAGGGAACCCCTGGTGTGGATGATGCAATTGTATTTTTAATTTGTTACAAAGAGATTTTTCTGTGTTTACCTTTGAAGAAAACAGTATACAAACCCACATGACTTGGAGACTGGGAAAGCAACGCCGACTCTGGAAGAGAAACAGGCAAATATAAATCCAGCCTCTCAAACATCCCGGTTCCATAGGATACTGTCACTGGCAATGACCTGCGGTGAATATTCGAAGTTGACCCAAGGAATCTACGAAAATTACCTCGACGTCAAATTTAAGGACCCTCATTTAGATTCGGTAAGCACGACCATGTTCACATTAAATGTAAATTCATGGTTTGTCTTGTGCATAATCAAGTTAGTTTTGTTAATCTTTTTTAGTTAATCATATGCAACCCTTTCTGTATCAGGAGTTATTACATATCGGGCAGTTCTCCATTGTCTGAGGGTCGTTCCAAACAGCAGCTGGAAATTCTCTGTACTCACTAATATGTCCTCGAGGAAATCCAGAGAGGCTCACCAACCCTTCGTCCGTTGTAATATTAACGCACCAATTACCTAACGATAGATAATGGGGAATAATATTGGTTGCAAATGTAACATCTACTGATTTTTGTATTATTTAGTTCTTAATTTCTTGCAGGGTTCCTTTTATTATTTTTTTAAGGGGGGGGAGGAGGATTTGATGTCAGCATGTTTTGCTTCTTAGAGTCACCAGTAAGTGAATTCTAAGTTGAACAATAGCATAAAATTCTATGGCCCTACATCTCATGCCCTTTATGGTTTCGATGATAATCGTAACCTTTGCAATCATGCGCGGGTGTGTGTGTGCGTGTGTGTGTGTGTGTGTGCGTTTGTGACGCCCAGCTTGTAAACACGATATCTCAAGAAGGGAAGCTTGGACAGTTCTCATATTTGGTACATAGGAGTACCTTATTGAGTACAAGAAGTCTATTGTTTTTGGTGTAGGTCAGAGGTCATTTAAGGTCACCAGGGGTCAAATAGTGAAAAGCTTGTAAACATGATATCTCAACGAACAAAGCTTGGACTGATCTCATATTTTGTTTGTAGAAGTACCACATTTAGTACATAAAGCCTATTGTTTTTGGTGTAGGTCAAAGGTCACTTGGGGTCACCAGGGGTCAAGTAGTGAAAAGCTTGTAAACATGATGTCTCAAGAAGCAAAGCTTGGATTGATTTCATTTTTGGTATGTAGGTTGACCACATTAAGTACAAAAAGCCTATCGTTTTTGGTGGATGTCGAAGGTCATTTAGGGTCACCAGTGGTCAACTTGTAAAAACCTTTTCATAATATACGGTATCTCCCATCGTTCAGCCTAGAAGTAGATGACATGGGCGATTCGCCTGATAAGAATAGGAGAGCCTATTGACAATTGAAAATGACCTTACGGGCATCCGTAGACTTGAATCTGAACTCGCGACAATATCCCCATTGACTTAAGTGTGTCGCTAGAAGTCCTGAATTGCTCTGTACATAGCTACATAGATGTGTGTGTGTTACAGTGTCTTCCAAGGCTTGCTTGCAAACCATAGATATATAAAAGTGCTAGAGCTACTGCAACACTTGTCACTCATCCGTATGGATATTTTGCTAAAGAGTTGATGTGATTTCGATGGAATAGTGCACTTGAATGGCGAAGCATGCCTTCTCTAGAAAATATTTGTAGATCATTGGTAGTTCTGGTTGGATGTAAGTTGCACAGGTACCACGAATTTCAAAACATTTCTTGGCCAAATGCCAAGGAGAAACTAGGTCAAACACCTGTGAACTTGAGATTTGCTTTCACTTCATGGAGTTGGCTGTAATGTTGGCCTAGTTTTTCTCAATAACTTGTGAAACTACCATTGACAGGGTCCACAAGGTTGATATTTTGGGACTAGTTGTGAATGGGGTAAGGGATTGTTTCAAAACATAACAGTCATGTGATTCAATGTCAACAAAGGTCAATCAGGGGTCAAAAACTAGTATTTTGCAATAACTTGAGAACCAAATGTCCATAAAGGTTGGGAGTTACGCTATTGTAATACAATAGTAGACCTGCATTTGGGTGACCTTTGACCTCAGGTTGACCTCCAGTGACCTGTATTAGCTTCTTTCAAGTTGATTCTTTGAAGTTTCGTGGGCATATTCCAATCTAAATTGTCCATAAGTGGACTCCTCTGCAACCTTAATGTGCGAAGTTATTAGAGATTTGGTTTGGTTTGTAATACTTGGTGTGCGGAATCATAACATTGAGTACAAGAACCCTACTGTTTTTGATGGAGGTGTGTATAACCACGTACAGACTGACCTGTGTTAGCATGCCATAGTGTTATTGTAACAGCTAGTTCTGGTTATACTAACAAGCAGAAGTCTAGTGCATTGAAGTCATCGAAACCTCAATGCATTTTGCATTCTGGTTTTTTCTTTCTTTTCTTTCAGATTTCTCTTGCCTCTGAGTGGCTAATATTCACAGATTTATTGAACACCAGGATATTGAAAAGCCAGAATTATATTTTCAACCGATATCTACCGTTCACGCCGGTGGTGTTTCACATGCTCTTTGCATCAGTCTCCCGTCCTCAGATAAAATACCCCAGCGCGGACTTTGAGGTGAGTAAAAGAAAAAGAAAAAATGGGAAACCATGCCCTACAGGTTATTCTGGATGGAACTAGGGATATTCAGGTTGCAGATGATGCAAGAGTAAATTTTTACAAAAAGAGGAAAATATTCCACACTGCTTAATAGTTGAACACCCCCATCTGCCTGTTAGGTAAAGGTTTGGAGTGTGTTCATTCGCACAGTACGAACGCTTTGAAGCTGGAGAGAGAGATATTAGGAGTGGTACTAGCATTACAATTGTCCTATAAACTGGCCGATCAGATGAGAAAGCCGACAATATCTTCAGTTACATATCATTTCTCTCACTGAGAAACCATTTATAAACCAATATATAAACCATATATAAACCATATATAGTTGTATACTTGCAGATGTTGTACTACTACTACTGCAATAGACAATTTCACAACTCCTATTTTGAGGTTTGACTATTGTAAAATTCTTTCTTTCTGGTATGTGAGTTGGTTTATTTATTTGTGATTTTCACATTATAGTCTCAATCTTTCCAGCTTACTGCCCTAAAAGCTCAGTTTTCATATTATTATTCAATATTTTTATGAGTTATCTGTCGTTAAATATTTTGAGACGAATAAAATTTGCCAAATTTATTAACAAGTCTTTAGAATCTACAAACTTCAATCAACAATTTGCAAGCGCCGCCCAACAGATCATGGGCCAATCAAATCTCTCTGTTTTGTTTACGACCGTTAGGCATAAGACTACTTTCACTTTTATGGCTAGCCTGTGTTAGGTTTCTTCTCTTGAATAGTATCTTTATTTTGGTCTTACCGATATAGCTTGCAAAATTGTGTAATTTCCTTCCATTGCAATGAATGAACAGATGTTTCCAGATGTTTCCTATGTGAAATAAAAAAAAGTGGATGGTATTAGTATATATAGGTTACATTTGTGTAATGTACATGCTGATATGGGCGGTCGCAGAGATTGTACAGTAAATTGTTCGAGCAATAAGGGCAACAGAATATAAATTTATATCTTTCGATTTTGACAGCTTTTCTCAATTTAACACACCTGGTCAGAGTGCATTTAGAATAAGAAACATCTGTTTCGGGAGTTTGTTTTCCGAAATTCATCAGCAAACAGGTATTTGAGACTTTAAATCTGAAATTTGTCGATTTGTTTTCACAGAGCCGTCAAAAGCAACAGAAGATCATCAACCATATAAACAGTATGCTGAGTCAGGCTAACCCAAGATCTAAGGCGACCCTTGACCTTAGATTAGCTGTCAAGGATGTCATACCCCTGCTGCAGATCATCATATCACCACAGTTTAGACCGGCAAGTATATCATAAATATATATATATATGTAGCTTATTTCTAGCTTATGTATATGTAGCTTATATGTAGCTTATATATATGTAGCTTATATATAGCTTCTATATATGTAGCTTAACTTATATGTAGCTTATATATAACTTATATATATGTAGCTTATATATAACTTATATATATGTAGCTTATAGCTAAGCTATAGCTAAGCTATGGCTAAGCTATAGCTAAGCTTATAGCTAAGCTATGTAGCTTATATATATGTAGCTTATACATAGCTTATATATATGTAGCTTATATATAGCTTATATATGTAGCTTATGTAGCTTTATAGGTAAGCTATAGCTAAGCTTATAGCTTATATGTATCTTATATATATGTAGCTTATATGTAGCTTATAGCTAAGCTTATAGCTTATATGTATCTTATATATATGTAGCTTATGTAGCATATATATGTAGCTTATTTGTAGCTTATATATGTTTAGCTTATATATATGTAGCTTATAGCTAAGCTTATAGCTAAGCTACATATACAGTAGCTAAGCTATGTAGCTTATGTAGCTAATGTTGCTATATATGTAGCTTATATATATGTAGCTTATTTAAAGGAGACAAAACACCCACCGTCATCGTTTAGCTAACATATGAGGGATGTTTCTTTGTGATGAACAATTTCCCTGAACAGCTAAGGCAGTGAAGACTCGCGCACAAAGAAACATCTGATGCCGGTAATCTGACCTAGTTTCGAATGAGGTGTAACAGAAGTGTTAGACACCACCATCGATCCCAGAAAATACACACAGCTTGCTACCATCGGTAATTAGACACTTGTGTACAGTCAATACACACAGCTACGTTCAATACCCAAAACACAGTGTACGTAGCCAGCGATGGACATCTCAGGACTGTTGAAGATTGATTGTATCTACTTTTGCCTTTAAGTTGTGAATGCCTGGTCTGTTACTCAACTTGATCTGTAGACGGGCAATAGCTTCCTTGCGCTGGTCAGCATCAATAACATCAAAACTGAGCTGTGAAAACAAATGTGCATCTTGATGAGATTCTGGTGATTCCTCAAGATTATGAACTTGTCTCCTATCATTGTCACCGAGGTAACTGGACTGTTTTGTCTGGTTCCTGTCTTTCATTTGTTTGAACTTTGTGGTTAAACAGACCCTTGCATAATGTCCTAGTTTCTTACATGAGTGGCACACTACATTCGAAGCCGGACAATGTTGTTTCCCAAACTGGTGTTGGCCTCCACAATTTTTGCATGCTCCCTTTGTATTTTCCCTCATTGCAGCAATTCCAACTGTGGCTGTATCATGACACAGAGCATTCAGTGCCTGCATGTGAGCTTGGGATGCCTCGTACGTTCTTCCAAGCTGCAGAGCTTCATTAAGTGTGTAATCTTTTTTTGTTGTTAGAAGTTCCTTTTGATAATCTTGAACAGGTGTGCTGGCTATAATTTGTTCTAGTAAGCGTTCTTCCAGCTCTTTGTTGGTGAACTCACATTTTGCAGCAATTTGATGGCATCTATTAACAAAATCATCCAGTTTTTCATCTGGGCGCTGCATGGTCTTTGATAGTTTGAGGCGACATACTCTGAAGTTTTCTTGTGGTTCTAATTGCTCCTCAAATTTGTTCAAAATTGTGTCGACGTCACCCTGTTCTGTGCTGCTAAGCTTCCAACAATTGTATCGCCGCAGGCCTTCTTCACCTACAGATAACAAAATAGTTGGCACTTGATCCTCTTTGGGTATATGTTTCACTTTGAAATACAAAAGAGTCCTTTGACGGAACATTCGGAATGCTTCTGCAAGGTTTGGCGCGTGCCAGTCCATAATGGGGATCATTTTGTCAGTCATGTTTAAAATCTTCTTTGAAAAAAAGTACAGATCCAAAACAAACTCCAAAGTCCTGATAGATTGGTAAAACAGATATGCTCTTCTGCTCACACTCGTTGACAGAAGTGCACACTGGTTTCACTTGCTTAGAATTTTAAAATTGATGCACAAAAATATTTAGACACTCCATTAAATGTAAGGGTGGACTGGTACTGGAAATCCTATTGGCTTTGAAGATTTTCTTTAACCGTTGCCACCATGTTGAAGATTGAGGTTGTGTCACAATCTTCAATTGAGGTTTGTACTGTAGAACAGAGCTGTGGTTATAACACTTACTTGATGTAGTCTCTGGTAGTCAATGATACTGTTGTTGCACAACCCGTGTTGTACCAGGAACTTGCACACAGAGTTCCAGGGCTTCTTATTCAGCTTGGTCACTGGAGCACGCAGTCACTTAAGATTGAGTGAGAGTGCTATGCTGCTAGAGTTAGGGTTAGTGAAAGTCATGTCAATGTCAATGTCACTACAAGGACTAGATAAAAGATAACAAGGTATCACGTTTCATTACTGTCTGCATTTCGTAGCGACAAGAAGAAAACTGCACTTGCAAGCAATGAATAGTTAACTTTCTCAGAGGGAGGCATGCAGTTTGGGGCGAGTCTTCAATGCCTTTAAGGAGATATGCTATATTAAACAAACAATGTCTGGGAGTTGTCATATTTGTATAAATATTTGTCATACTTGTATGAAACTCATGTCATGTCATAGGAATGTCACTAGAATATGAAACCTGTTCTTTTCTCTCCGTTTCTCTCATTCATTAGATCTAGGATATTGTTATCATATTTTTTCTGTTTGTTTACATCTGTCGCGTTCGTCCCGGTACGGTAAGGCCAATTTTGATGGTCGCGTGGCAGGGACGACACGAATAACGCAAATTACCAGTCCAACAGAGAGATATAATGACTCGTTCTATTTAGTTTGCAGGATTGATTAGATTAGATATGTTGAAACCTATATAATCAGTGATATTAATATGTTTGACGTGCCTTTCACACACGGAGACCTTACATGGTAAAGGTTAACAGAAAGACTGAATTGGCTTACAAAACTGCCATACACGAGGTAAAAGACATGATACTTTCATCCAATCATAACTTAATGTTTCTGTCACAAGACAGCAGCAACCAATCACACTCTATATATGTTCAATTCCTGGAAATCATTTAAGGGAAAAGTTAACAGAGTGTTTACATACATCTGCATAAATTAAATATACATGAGGGTTCACGACACTATGAGTGTTTGACATAACAACATCAAATGTTTCTTCCTCTTCTGTGTAGGTCAGTACCCAGCTCTACAGCATGCATGAAAAGAGACAGCTCTCGGAGTTGGTCAACATCATGATCGCGTACAACATTACCTATCATCAGGAACGTAACAAGGAAGGCCAGTACAATTACGTCTTGGATCCGTGAGTCATATTTACGCATAAACGATTTTGTAAATTAATTAACCAATGGGAGAGTTGATTTCTTTGTAATAGATCATGGAAAATAGTGTTTTGGGGTATTTCACAAAGATCTTGGGTCTCCCAGCTGTTGTTGTTACGAAATAATTTGTGTAGCTTTTTACTGGGATAGTATGTGAATACATAATTCGCCTTGAACGAGATGCATGTTATGAGTTTGAAGTTAGCAATCTGATGACCTTCCAGAGTAAATTAGTTGCACCAGTGGCATGTTGTAACGTAACTCACCTTGAACAAGATGTAATGTTACAAGTTTGAAGTTAGCAATCTGATGAAATGACCTTCCAGAGTAAATTAGTTGCACCAGTGGCATGTTGTTATGTAACTCACCTTGAACAAGATGTAATGTTACGAGTTTGAAGTTAGCAATCTGATGAAATGACCTTCCATAGTAAACTAGTTGCACCAGTGGCATGTTGTAACGTAACTCACATTGAACAAGATGGAATGTTACGAGTTTGAAGTTAGCAATCTGATGAAATGACCTTCCATAGTATAATTAGTTTCATCAGTGGCATGTTGCTATGTAACTCACCTTGAACAAGAAGTAATGTTACCAGTTTGAAGTTAGCAATCTGATGAAATGAACTTCCAGAGTAAACTAGTTCCATCAGTGGCATGTTGTTAGGTAACTCACCTTGAACAAAATGTAATGTTACAAATTTGAAGTTAGCAATCTGATGAAATGACCTCCAGATTATTAATTAGTTTCACCAGCGGCATTTAGTAACGTATCTCACCTTGAACAAGATGTAATGTTACGAGTTAGAAGTTAGCAATCTCATGAAATGAACTTCCAGAGTAAATTAGATGCACCAGTGGCATGTTGTTACTTAACCTACCCAGAACAAGATGTAATGTTACGAGTTTGAAGTTAGCAATCTGATGAAATGACCTTCCAGAGGAAATTAGATGCACCAGTGACATGTTGTTACGTAACTCACCTTGAACAGATATGTTGTTAAGAGTTTTTTTGTTATGATCTTGAAGTGCTTGTATATTTCTTTCAAGGATAAAATGCTTAACCCTGTATTTAAATTAACTAATTAAATTAAATGATCCATTTCACAGTAACCTGGACGATGTAACCCGCTTCAGCGATTCACCGATCACGCGACAACTGACATATGGAACTAAACAGCTAATTGCAAGAGAGGTTAGATTTCTTTGTATTTAGTTGCCATAACAGAATCAGATTCTCCATCAGTCAGCACTGCACAGATGTATACGTTAAGGTTTCCATAGCAACAGCAAATTTTTATATCATTTACAGATTTTTGTACATAAATGAGTGAGAAAAGAACTAGACCTCATATGAAGTTACAAGTGCCTTTGGTACAGGTTTGGCATCAAAGGGTCAACATAGCCCCTAAGTTCTACCACTGTGGTGGTCTGTTACTTACCCCTCCTACTGAGATTACATACAGACATAGCATTTTTTGTTCAGGTCTGTAATAGCATTCATTTGTCAATACCAGGCTTCAAACTTGAGGGTGTTGGTTCAACTTTGTCAGCAGAAGCACTAGTATGTAACTTTGGCTTTGTCGTCGGTGATAAAATTATATGTTAGAGCAATGTCAATGAAAGCTGTGGTTACTAATGGTTGTTGTTAGAATAACAATACCATTATTATTGACCTTCATAGAGCTCTTAATCAACTAAAACGTTCCACTGTAGAAAGAAGTACATGAGAGCAAAATGGTGGCCGGCAGTATGTTAACTATAGAAGAATCACTAAGTATGGAAAGCCGGGAACGCCACAAGTATCATACAAAGTAACTATGGAGTGCCAAATAATACAATATCATGGTATTTGGCAAAGAGTTAAGGCTACTGTGTTTAACAACTCTATCGGTGGAAGTAATAGCTGGATACTCTAGATTTGTGACACTATCGCATCATACTTTTCTTTCGTTAGAATCAAAAGCTGTTAATGTTTCAGTATCATCTCTACTATTAGTGGCGTAGGAAGCTATCGAAAAGTAAATGGGGGGGGCCGGGGAGGGGGCTGAAAACCACTGGTCTTCACAAGAAGAACTTTAATTTTGTAGATGCTATACGATCAGATGGGACATTGACAATTGAGATTATTTAATGTTGGAAATCTACTTTTCTGTAAACTGTATAATTCAATGTTTCATCAAACTTATGACTTTTTCCTCCAAAAAAATTTCTGAGGACAACATTGTAAAGTAGGCGTATTAAAAATATATGAAATGTCAAATTGTTCACATGATTTCAAATAGAATTGTCAATGTTTTGATGACATTTCGAGCAAAATCAACATATTATCAGTCAGGCCATCAAACTAAAATTTCTGTCATTTAGTTGCATGTCACTTTCTTTTGCTACAACAAAAGGATCCATGATTAAGCACTGTTGTAGAGTGTATCTCTAGTTAAAAATATGAGGTGGCAGAAACCCTCCTGCCCTGTCTCGCCCCCCCCCCCCTCTCTCTTCAATATTGGGAGGAAGTAACCCTCTATACACCCTGTGCCTTCACATATGACTCTTTGTAACAGGGTCATCAGTAGAAGCAATAGCTGATAATGGTTAATAGTGTTAAACTCAATCTACCATAATGGTATAACTACCACCAGTAGAAGCGATATAAACACAGGTCATCAACCATTGTTAGCTGACCAATCAGCTTCTTTATACCGCATTAGACTTCTGACTTTGATATAAGTCTAAAAATTGTATGAGTGAGATAAGTCACTTGACGGGCATTTCCACTGCAACTCGTCGAGTTTTGATACTTTTTGAATTGAATTAATGAGCAGTGGAATTATTACTATTTAATAAATACATGTCATCACTGGCTTTAAATCAAAGAAAAGTGCTATTATAATTTATTTACTTAGATAGAGACAGAGAAATTGCAACGAAAAGAGAGGTCTTTCTCAGCCGATTCCAAGCCGTTAGCAACGGACAACAAAAGGTAGGAAATGCAAGTGGTCATGATATTGATGTGAATTTATTTATCTCTTGTGAACCATTACATGTTGAGGAATATTTGAGGAAAGCTTGAGAGAAAGGAAAATGACTTGAAGTTCTTATTAACTTAACAAATTGATTAGTATGCAATGTTGCCATGGTAACTGGTTGTACAGTGGTGTAGCTACAATTAATATTATCGATTTGTCTGAAAAAATGAAAGTTGAGTATCAAAATATTCCAAAACCTAACGAAGAATCCTAGAATCTCTTCTTAGCTGATTTGCCTTGGTAGCTAGTTGTTTTCTTTTCTTCATTTTGTATTATTAGCTCAACTAGTTGAGCTGTTGTCATGGCAATGTGTCTGTCTGTCCATCTGTCTGTCAACAGTTGTTGAAAGGCCACTGTTTGATCCTTTCTTGTCAAACTTGGTGAGGTAATGGCGCATAGCAACAGGTTGATACTCATGCTAGCAAAGAGGAGGTCAAAGGTCATTTGGGGTCAAAGAGAGGTCAAACAGTGAAATCACGCAAAAGCCTCCTCCTCCAAGGGTTAATGTTTGACATTTATCAAACTTAGTCACAGTGTACTGTTAGTGAGTGGTCATGAAATGTAGGTCTTACTTTTGACGTCATTGGTCAGCTGAGGTCACATGAGGTCAAAATGTGAAATTCATATCAAAGCCTACTCCTCTGACAGTTTTTGTGTTATTGTGACTTTAATTTGGCAATGGGGATTATCAGTTAATGGGCCACAAAAGTGATTCATTTTTAGCTCATACCAGCATGCTGGTGTGAGCTATTGTTACAGTGCGGCGTCTATCACTCTATCATTCTATCACTCTATCCGTCAACAATTGGTAAAACCGCTCCCACTCGCACAGTGTTTGATGGAATTTCATGAAACTTGGACACAAGGACCATTGGGTATAGGGCCATCAGAGATGGTCCGAAATTTGGGGTCAAAGGTCACCTGTAGGCTGTAATGGGCCATTTTGTGGAAATACGCAAAATGCTTCTTCTCCTACAGATTCCATGGTACAATGTTGAGGATTTGTCACGATAGTACTATGGAAGTTTTACCTTCAGGGTGTTCATGAATTTGAGATCAAAGATCAATTAGGGGTCTTTTGTGGCCCGGGCCGCCGCCCTATATTTTCAAATTGCTCCTGTTCGTACAGTGTATGGCCAGTTATAATGAAACTTGGTCACAACGTTCCTCAGGATGAGAGTTACGAGGGGTGTTCGGAAAAGTGAGGTCAAATGTCATTTAGAGGGTTATCGGGGGTCATTCTTTGTAATATTTTCAAATATCTCAATCTCCTCAAGATTTTGATGGATCATATTCAAAGTTGAACTGATGATTGTTGGATTGTGTATGAATAAGGTGATGCCTAATAATTTTTGGTCAAAAGTTAGATAATTACAATTAATCCTCATTGTTTAAAAAAATCTGAGCCTTCACCTTTTGCCAAAGCTCCTTTAATTTGTCTCCCAGTCTCTGCAGTGTTTGTTTACATTTGTGGTTAAGCTCTGCAGAGGCTGTTAGTGGAATTAAAGCAGGACTGGGAGTTGTTATTAACTGTTGAACTGTAAACATGAGAGCGCTATAGCCAATCAGCACTTGCCGATTCTTAGAAGTCTTTGAGCCTGAGGTACAGTATGTAGGCAGCCAGCCAAAATTTTGGCAAGGAGTGCTTCAGGTCTGCTCAGGTAGAGGGGAGAAAGTTTAATAGGGTAGGTCAGTGGTATTGTTCGAGAGAGTGGGTAAAATAGGATTTAAAGGGGGAAAATAGGAATTATAGCCAGTGGTGTGGCCAGGATTCTGCTAACGGAGGGGGGGGGAGGGTGGGTTATCCCTCATGGGCCCAAAATTGGTGGAATCTGAAGAAAAAAATTGGTGGGCCATAAAGTTTTGTGGGCCCTACATTTTTAAGCTCGAAAAGGTATGAGCTTCTGCACCATTGGTGCTCTAGTTTAATATGGTCAAAGGTCATCTCAGGTCATCTGAATGATATCAAATACTGCCCCAGAGACATTTACAAAGATGTGATCAAAATCTAGCAGATAGCATCTAGCTGATCCACTTCCTCAAATCTGGTTTGAAATCTGAGTTGAAAAACTTTGATAAGTTTCTAAGCTTGGCCTAGTCACTAACCTTTACATACTTTGTTCAACGTCTCCTTGACGTCAGGTAGGTTTGTAGTTGAGCTACTGTGTCATTTGGAGCTATAGTTTTAAACATCTTCTTTGTTTTACTTACATCTCTACTAGTTCTCTTGTACCGAATAGACTAAGACAGAAAGCAAATTCCACTTCCAGTTTTCATGAACTCATAATTGTTATTATTTGTAAGACTTTGTCAACCTAACTCTGCTGATCACATGTACAAGATCTTCGCTCTTATTCTTTCTTTCCCGTCCAAATACGTTAACGAACGTAGCCCAGCAGTTCAGACACAGGCGTCAAATTTTTGTGAAACACTTTTGTCAAAACTTTCAAAAAACAAAATTGTGCTCTTTTAGCTATGTTGTAATGTGCAGACATCACAAAACAGGAGAACGGTCAAGGTCATGGGGTCAATTAAGTCTCAAGGTGTGTCGCAATGATCTCCACCTAAACGGTACGGCTCGCGTAACTGGGTTTAGTGTATGATGATTCGCCTGTAGAGTGATGACGTCGTGGCTGTCATGTTTACAAAATTTTGGGATTTTTTGAGATCTGCAACTCCATGGATTGCGTTTTGTGTTGTTTTTTGTGTTTTTTTTGGGGGGGGGGTTTGTTTGTTTTCTTTGTGTTGTGTTTTTTTTTTGCGTTTTTTGTTTTGTGTCAATAATCCTTTGGAAGCCTAAAACGTGCTGTATTACATGTTTATGTCTTAACATCTGATTATTTCTTTGGCATAGCTCCAGGCGCACCGGCGATAACGGGAGTGTTCCAAGGCACAAACAGAAATTGGCTCCCAAGTTCCTAGACACATCTGAAAATAAGGTAAATTAGATATCAAACCCATTGTGGCAGACGTTTTCTGCTTTTTTTATTTCCTAACACATTTCAGGATTTATTTTGGTCTCAATCAACATTTTGTCACAAGTGAAACGATGCTGGTCATATTGGTTCAAGTATCCATGAAATCATCTTGAATAGTTTGTAGTTAGTTAATACTAGTAGTGTCTGCCGCCACCAACAAAATGGCGTCTTCACTTTTAGGAGTCATTGCTGTCGACAGTTTGAATGTGTTTTAGTTGTAAAAGAATAGTCCAGAGGAAAATCTACTGCTAAGTGATGAAGGAAGAAACATAATCTTTTTGAAATATTGAAATAGCCTTTCGTTTCTCTTGCAGCCCGTGAAAAACTTCTTCAGTCGGTTTAAGAAGATCCCTCAGAAACCAAAACCAGGTAATACATCGTGTATCCAAAGAAGCACAACCCTACTCAGATTAAATGTTTGATTTGAGATGGTATTTGGTGGGAAGCACATCTGCTAATGGAAATTCCAGTGGCTGAATGTTTATTGCTTGATAAAAATGCTGGTAATTTGCCGCATTTTAATAATAATAATAAATGAGACTTATATAGCGCCAAATCAGTAGACAAAAGTCACTGCTCAAGGCGCTTTACAAAGAAAACAGATTAATGTTAGTTCAAACCCCATTCTGATTGTCAAATGTTATTGTATTTTGTATCTGGCAACAGCAAAGTGAAGATGACGACACGTCAATTTAGCCATAACATTATTTTTTTGGTGGGGGGGGGGGTTTCTTTATAATATTTAACTCACTTATTCACAGAGGAAAATAGTATTTCCCACAAGAGAGTTGCATTTTGTTGACGGCATTCTAAACACGGAGAATATTGGCAGCCAAGATGACATTTCTAATGTCTCAGGTTTCAAAGATAAATCAACAAGAAGTTTTACGGTACAAAAAGTGTGAAAGTACTAACAGCTCTTGAAGAACATGAGCTATTTTGAAATCTCAGACCTCCTACGGTGTTTTACTTCAGGGTAAAACTCGAGGGTTTAGCCAATTTAAATAGGTTGCATTCAGTCTACCCTATCTTGAGTCAGAAATAAAAAAATGAGAATGGATTTTCAACTGACAGTGTGGAACATTTTTCTGTTCCGTTAGACCAGAGGTTCCCTAACTGGGTTGCATGAATCCCCAGGGGGTGTATGAGTCCATCCCAGAGGTGTATGAGAAGTTTCTGAAAGTCAAAACTAGAGTACTTTTTGTTGAGCTAACATCTGATATGTCATATAATTTTAGTAACGTACAAAAGTCGTACCTATCGACAAACTCTTTTTGCGTTCCATACGCATATGTTGCCATAGTAGTACCGTACCATGCATGTGATACTTGATCTTTTACGAAGAACTGTTATGCATATTATAGTATAATAATAACTCCGATCGTGTCTCGAAAAGGTGGGGGTTTGTGGACAACTCTGACATCCACAGAGGGTTCATGGGGGGATAAAGTTAGGGAAACCCTGGTTTAGACGGTGTGGAATTGTCTGCCACTGGAACACACCTTTAAGTACCAAACAAAAATTTCATATCAATACCATCATCAAACATGCTTTTTTAAGCGGGTGGTTAATATTAGACAGTTTCGTATTCAATAAGTAACGGAAATTGAAACTGCCTTATGACTGTGTAAATAATTAGTGTAAATATGTTTTGATCAATTTAATTTATGACAGGATGGGCTACTGGTTGCTACTTTATACAGTTATTTCTTGTTTATTTACTAAGCAAAGACCCATCTAGCTGGTAACAGCTACACCAAATCACTAACATATATGGACTGCCATTTGTAGCAATCAGAGTGTCAAAAGAAAGCCCAAAATTAAAAATGATATCACAGAATAAATTTAAAAGAAACGCTATGGTCACAGTCCCCTCCTTGATGGCAGTTGGGTTGCTAGGATATTATTACATTTGGAAGTTTAATGCAGTTATTTATTCGGATAAGCAGTGGCGTAGGAAGGTACTTTTGAGTGGGGGGGCTGAAGACTGATGGCCGGCCTGGGGGAGGGGTCTAAGGGGAGGGGTGTCCCCTTTGGAATTTTTTGCATTTCCAGGTAGCCTCAGATGCAATTTGGTGCAATATAGCACACTTCAACACCCACTCCATTTTGTAAACTTAATTTTGTATTTTCACCAGGCCCTATATGCAATTTGGTGCTCCAAATACGATTTTTTTTCTCATTTGGATATGAAAAAGGGGTTTTCTGACTTGCGAAGCGGGGGGGGGGGGGCGGAATGATACTTCCGTCCCTCCACATTTTTCACTGGGGGGCTGGCGCCCCCCAGCCCCCCTGGTTCCTACGCCCTTGCGGATAAGTACACTGTGTCATAATTTGTGATATCACACACAGGCAACAAAAACAAACTATATCTGTTTTTCCCATAATTGTTACATGGTCACACTGTCACAGTGTGACCAGTTATTGGGTCGGAGTCAGTGACGATCCATCTCTGTCCCTAACGGTAGAATCAGTGTCACGGTGTGACCCAACGTTTGGTTCAGACAGCAACAAGCATTTCTCAGCCTTCTTTTGCTTTTCTTTACAGACTCGTCAGGGACGGACTGCAGGGCCAAGGAGAAGGAGCCAGAAGAAGAGAAACTCGTCACGGGAAAGCTCTGGTTTCAGTTCAATCAAGGATTTACCAACGCCGTCAGGAAAACCGTGAAAATCCAAGACCTGTTGTGAAAGTTATTAGACGGACGTCGAGTGACCAAGACGGATGTAGACAGCAGATACTGCACGGGTGAAACTTGAAAACAGCGTTTAAGGGTTTGCTTCAAACCCTCCTCCAATCAACTCCCAATGGAAATGTCAGTTTTCTCCTCCTGTTTTTTTTCTCTGTTTATATAATATATTTAAGCTCGGAATAACATCTGATATGTTTCCTTTCATTTCACCGCAGGTACAGTATCTTGCTCTGTGAGAAAAATGATGAAAAATCAAAAAGTTGGGCAGGGGGGGAGGGGATTTATGATTACTCAACACAAATAAGGATATACTATGGTAATATACTGAAAAGGTTTGACTTACCTTTACCCCAAAATTTTCTCCGTCGGCCTACAGAGTCTGTTTTTCTTTTGAGTCTGTATTTAATACTAATATTAAATATGTATTTAATACATAATTGTTCCTCCTCTTAGCTTTGTCTCTTGAAATTATCTTAAAGATCTTACTTATTGCTGGCAATGTTTCTATCTCTTGTTTCTTCTTTTTTTGATATTTAGTCCAAGAGAATAGAGAGAGCACAAAGATGTCAAAAGAAATGATTTAATACCAATATATGGTGAAAAGTGGTATAAAGGCATATGCACAGGGGGGCACCAGCCCCCTCCCTCCCCTCCCTAGGTCGAAATCTGGAGGTTAGAAATAATGTGATACGGTCAATATGCAAAAGATTGTTCCATTTCTCTGCATTCGCGAGGCTAACTGGGGCATTTGTGTACTATTGTTGGGGGTCAGGTTGAAAAAAATTCTCTGGGAGCCTCCTCCCCCCCCCCCCCACCAAGTAAGAAATGCAAAGAAATAGATTGATATGTGTATTATTTTTTACTGCTATAAGAGAGCTCTTCGTTCTTCTAAGAACAATTTCCATAACTGCTGATTGTGTTCGGAAAACAACCCTTTGCAATTTCTCTACAAAAGGGGGGAAAATAGAAAGAAATTGTACTTCATCAGATCAAGAAGTTGAGGCATAAATGCTTCTTTCTTAAATGCACAGTAACCTGAAAAATAAGTTAAGATATATACTTTTTTTTCTGGTAACACTGATGAAACTTGTTAATATTATCCACACAACAAAAATTCCATGAAATGAAATTTTATTGACTGTATAAATCAAGTTTACAAAAAAAAAACTGTTATAAACATTTTCTGTTCTTTTCTTTTCTATTCTTTAGTTAATCAAATTCAAAAACAAATTGTGCAGCTTTTCCCTTTAAACCACAGCCATGCACACAGACCCCCCCCCCCACATCCGACCACTTCAATCCCTCCCCTCCCCCACACCCGACCACTTCAATCCCTCCCCATCCCCCCACACCCGACCACTTCAATCCCTCCCCCCACACCCGACCACTTCAATCCCTCCCCTCCCCTTGTTGCCAAACACCATAAAGTGTTGTGTTTCATGTTATTCATGAAAGCCACTAAATTAATTATATCTAATTTTACATAATTTTCCGACCCAGACTGTGTGTGCTAATTTAATTATCAATACCAGATAACATCTAGTTATTTTTTTTTTCTTTTTCTTTTTTTGTCCTAAATGAAAATCTGGTTAAGAGTTCATATATACTTAGTCTGTTTATACCATCATTTATGTCCCATCTTCTGGCAGTATGTGGAAATTAATCATAATAAAAAATATATATATTGCTACATAAATACAATAATTTTATCATTATTATTACTATTTTAGTTACCATGAGTGTGCTTGTGTTTTACTTGGAATAAGCAACAAATTATGAGCGAAATAACAAATAATAGGCCTAATGATAATATACAAACCCCAGTAGTATTTGATATAAAATTTGCGGGTACTTTACGATATTTTCGAACTATATTGGAATTAATGACATTACTGGAATTGAGAGCGTGGAGACACAGTCCACATGGGCAAATTTTATCACCAAGACTTTATTACACGGATCGTGAAATCGAGGGAACATTTTATTTCCAGGGCTACGTAATAGACCCTGGATCCCGTCTGAGCTGTATCCCACATACTGACATTTCCCCCTCCCCCCCCCCCACCTTTCAGGTATGTGTTACGAACTAGGGAAATGTCTGTTTTGAGTTCAAGCTGCACAGGAATACCGCATTGTCACAACATGTACGGCAACGCTTGCTTAATTTTGTATTAATTTACATATTCTCGGGGAATTTCACAAATTTTTCACGATAGCATCCCTTTTGCTTGAATGTCGTGAAAGTTTGACGATAAAACAGGGGGGGAAACATTCGATTCAACAAGGTAGACTTGCGAAAGTAGCGTTTTCTAGATGTTCGAATAGTAGCCAGGGTCCATCCAGACCAAGCAATCTATGAGACGGAAAATAAAATCTGAACAAGGTTATCATCCACATCATGAGCAAGTACTGTCAAATTTACCATTAAATGCCCGTTATATTGGCGTTCTGTCTGCTTTAGGAAGGTATATCTCTCCGAACTGACAAATGGTTAAGTCATATGTTAGTAACACCAGGGAGCACGTCACATGACCTTCCATGTATGGTACGGTTTCCTACTGTAGAGTGAGAGTTCCAGACTATTTTTAGTTCGATACTCTTACTTGCATAAGGTAGCATCATCCAAATAATTTCACCTCATTGACTTACGCACTAAATTGTTATTGTAGAATCCATCACTAGCAGTGGCGGAGCGTCCATACAGTCAGGGGGAAATCCCCCTCCCCTGACGGACTCCCATGGACTGCTGGCGCCCTTTTCGGCTCTTTGCCAATTTTTAATTATTCTAGAATTTTGACTTTTTTATTTGCGCTCTCATCTACTTATTGACATTTTTCACATTTTGTTAGTGTAATTTGGCGATGACACCTATTTATTCTTCGTTTATCTGCAAATTGGCCCGGCCCGAAAAGGGTCATTTCCGGCGATCTAGGGAGTATCTTTACTCACAAATTTTCTGTACGCTACGCGCCAACCAGTGGTGGCGCTCCGCTTAGATAGTGTCCAGAGCCGTATATAGAGACACGGCTCTGATAGTGTTGAAAGCGCCCCTACAGACAAGGGCGGCGGAAGCACTTTTAATCTGGGGGGCACCGACATCAAAGGACACTTTGCAGAAATTCAATTGGACTGATGCAGCCTTATATTTAGTACTCTTTATAACTCTTATTGTATTATCTTATTTGCGTATACACATCACTCCATCAACGCCCACCCCCTCCCCGCTCAAGGAAAATATGCATACTAGCACTGCAATATCCAATGTGCAAATTGGGAAAAAATTGGGAAATTGGGAAGGAACAAGTTTTCTTTTGAGACAAAATGAGGTGAAATCATGCTAGTTGCTAATGTAGGAGAATCTTCCGAATTAGAGTTTATTTCTTGTCAATATCTTAACAAATTATTTCCATTCGCAATAGTTTTGAGTTTGACCCACAGAAATTCATTAAAAGTCAGGGGCGTAGCCAGGATTTGCAAAGCCTGTTTGCACGACTATCTGAGCGGAGCGCCACCATTGATTGGCGCGGAGCGTACAAGAAAATTTTTGGTTTTACAAACCCCTCAGATGGCTGGAAACGGCCCTCCCCGAGTGTTCATTCTGGTTCACCCTGGCCTCTTGCTAACTTGAGACATCTCAATTTTTATGTAGAAAAAGGGCACATTTTTAACCTGAGGTAAAATGGGGGGCACGTGCCCCCTGTGCCCCCCCCCCGTTCCGCCGCCCTTGCCTACAGACCATTCTCGTCCCTCCTGACCAATACCCCTAGCTCCGCCACTGATCACTAGCTAGTTATATCAATCATTGTTGATACGTTGGCCATTCATTGCACCTTCTCTCTTTCTACTTGCTTAACTTAAATCTCGTCTCGGCACGGTTTCATATGTTTCATTAGCCTGTACATTCAGCAATCTCTGAATCTCGTAGTTGCAATATTAATGCCAATACTCCCATGCACAGATGTGAGAGAACCATGATAGAAAATAACCACGTGTAAGAAGATGTATAATCCAAGATGGCGCCTGAAAGAACAACATGAAAAATACATGCATTATCAATGCAAGTTTATAACAACTGGATTACTTCAAGTTGGTAGGTCTACATTTACTACAACAGTAGCCTATACCAATTGCTAAAATAGACACAAGGTGAGGATTTTAGTGTTGCAAAATTAAAGAGTTTCAATGAAGAACTAACCCTACAGCTTCTGTTTATGATTGGTTAGTTTGACGGTACGGCCACCGTCCTTCTTCGGTTGGTTTCATCTTATTTTATTTATTTCAAAATAAAATAAAATTGTAAGCAAACTGCTTATCCACTAGAGAGCCTGTGTAGTAGAATGTGAAAAAGTAAGTTGGTCTGACGTTTCGATCCTAGCAGGATCTTCTTTAAAGACTAAAAAAAAATTAGCCTTTGAAGAATTTTTGCCTTTTTTTAAGCCTTTGAAGAAGCTCCTGCTAGGATCGAAACGTCAGGCCAACTTACTTTTACACATTTTATTTATTTAAATAAGTTACGTTCATATGACACCACGCTGCCATTTGCTTGCTTCATGGAATTCTGCAGTGCTCAACAATTAGGCTTATTTTGACAATTTAAACTGCAAACAATACGACTTTTGGAAACGCTTTTTATGATGTTAACGTAGAGCAACCTCTGAGTCAATTCTTTTACTTGAAAATGTGATTTCTATTAGTAATATAAAAAAAAAATCACTGATGAACCTTTTTTTTCTGTCGATCACATATACGTCATTTGCTGTTAAACTCTCATTACGTGATGTTGCTGGAGTGAAAACATTGTGTATTGTGGACAGGCGCGGCGGAACGGAAAAATTATTGGGGGGGCTAATGTGTGGAGACTATCTAAGCGGAGCGCCACCATCGGTTGGCGCGGAGCGTACAAGAAAATTTTGGGTTTTTTCAAACCCGCAGATGTCCGGAAACGGCACTTCCCGAGTGTTTTATGCTGCGAATACCTAGCCCTAAAATATGGGTCTTAAGCCTGCAATTTCTCAGATTGCACGTAAAAGTCTGTAAAAACATTGTAATTTGTATATTCGATGGTGTTTTAAGAGAGTACAGTAGCTATTACTCGTAGTGTACTCACAAAGACGTTTTTGAGTGTAGTAAGGGCAGTGGCGGAGCTAGGGGTATTGGTCGGGGGGGGGGGGGGAAGAATGGTCTGTAGGGGCGCTTTCGACACTATCTAAGCGGAGCGCCACCACAGGTTGGCGCGGAGCGTACAGAAAAATTTTGAGTAAAGATACTCCCTAGATTGCAGGAAATTACCCTTTCCGGGCCTTGCTAATTTGCAGATAAACGGAGAATAAATAGGTGTCGTCGCCATTTTGTCGGAAAATTACACCAACAGAATATGACAAATGTCAATAGGTATATGAGAGCGCAATAAAATAGTCAATAATAGCGAATAAGTAAAAAGTATAGTAAAAAGCTGAAAAGGGCGCCAGCAGTCCATTTGAGTCTGTCAGGGGGGGGGGGCATCCGCTCCCTGACTGTATATATGGACGCTCCGCTACTAAGTAAGGGGATGTTGGAGAACTGGCTGAAATGAGGCAAGTCATTGGCCTAAGACGAAGTTGTGTTACGCTTACTGGTACTCACACTCACTGCTTCCACTTTTCACGGGGCGTGAAGACGCGGTTAGGGTGACAATGTGGTCTATAGCCAGGGGACGGGCCGAGGGTCCCCCAGCAATTACTAAAATTATTACACCTATATAGTATACGTGTGCATCGGACAGATCGACAAGTATGCATTGAAAAATGGGCAGATGCACGTTTCGGCGCCTTGGTAAATATTGGGGGGGCTTATCATGCATTTTCCCCCTCAACTTTTTCATTGGGGGGGCTGAGCCCCCCCAAGCCCCCCCCCCCGGTTCCGCCGCCACTGATTGTGGAGTGAATTGCACGTGTGTGTATACGAAATTGTTCGACCAAGTATTCACAAAGATTGTGACTTACATTCATTCTGTATGCAAAATTTGGGTCTATGGTTTTTAGTAGTTCAAAACTTAGAGCATTACCCATGTAATTGTTGATTCATTGATATACGAGCCCCCCCCTCCCACCCCCCCCCCAAAAAAACGATTTATAAATTTACCAAGTGTAACCAGTCCGGGAGAAACCCTCCAAGGCCTTCTCCCGTACTGATATCGTTAAGGGGTCTATCCGTCGAGCATTTGCTCATTTCTTTATGCGTTCTGAAGTGTAGGCTATCTTTATAAGTAGCAAATCTCACTGATTGCAGTATTTAGGCAAACTTGTGGCGGATTTTATTGTTAATTATGTATGCCCAAGTACTACATGTTTTTAATGGCTGCAATGTGACCTAAGGTCAGGGAAAACCCCGGATATCCGACCGACAGAATATTTAATACTGGATAAAGTTCGTTACAAGAAAGAACGACAGTAAAACATAGATAACAGCTACCACGATGGTCTGCGCATGCCTATAGCAGCCAACACAATAACTAACCGGAAATGGATCCACCAAGTTGCATCGCTATTCCACCATAGAGATAACTAATTGCTGATCCGTTTCTCACATGATGTTTGCAAAGGTAGTCCGGTATCATTCCATTCAATGTAGAATCTGCGTATCCGAGCGTGAAACCACAGAGAAAGGATGACAGTATCAGAAAAGGGTAACTAGATGTCACTACGTACACGAGTAGACCAATGGAGATTAAGCAGGATGGCAAAAGCCCTCCAGAAATGATGTTCACTTTGTCAAAATGAAATAGAAGGATTGAAAGCAATTTACCGCAGAACCCACCCAACCCACCAGCAGTTGAGAGATAAACCGCTTCATTAGATGTGTACCCGAGAGATACGCCGAAAGGAACCAAAAATAATGCCCAAGCTGAAAAGGTGTAGTAAAAAATCGAATGTATGACTAAGAAAATTCCGAAATTCGGATGGTTTGTAACTGAGGAATGGCTAAACATGGATATCAAAATATTGCCACCCATGTCATCTTCTTTTGCACCATTGTGAATTAAACGATGATCCCATTGGCCGCACAATCTCCGCTTCAACCATGCGAACACTTTACCGCTCCCAAAATCATGGTTGATCTCAGGCTCTTCAGCACCGATAACAGGTTTCAGTAACACTCCACAGACAATAAAGTTCCACGATATGGCTCCTAGAAGTAAATATGAACCATGCAGGCCGTAGTATGAACGAAAAACCTCTATTAACGGTGGCATCACGGAGATTCCTATGTATGTACTCAACTCCCTAGCGGCAAGCGCCACTGGAAATCTGTCTTTGAAATGTTCCATGAACGCCATAAACAGCGCGAAATGTATCAGACCACCTCCTATCGCTGAAAATATAAGAAAGTATAAGAAAACATAAGAAAGGACACATGTAATAACGGATCACAGTTAGCCCCCCCCCCCCAAAAAAAAATGCCGGATACATTTTAATCATGTCTAGAAAGAACTTATTAGTTAAATATGATTAAAAAATCTGTGTTTTCTGTAGTCTATATGTGCGGATTCAAATTTCACAACATACATAGTACTCTTATAGGTCGACCTTTCTGATCCGTGTTCGATACTTCTTTTGACGTACAATCTTAAAGGGTATTCTTGTGGCGGACAATGTGACACTTATGTGGATACACTGCTAGTTGAAACCCCCATCACAATATCAGGTCCCCAATTAAAGGTATACGGTTGTTGGCAAGTCTTTTATGTTGGCTGGCTAAAATCCTCGATTTTTCTCCAGAGTGGATCGCAGTATATGCGGTCCGTCATGGTCATAACACGTTATTGATATCAGTCCTTGATATAGTCAAGATCAGTCTTTTATATAATTGATATCAGTCATACACGCAATTGATATCAGTTATTTTATATAATTGATATCAGTCATACACACAAATTGATATCAGTTATTTTATATAGTTAATATCAGTCATATATATCAGTTGATATCAGTCCTTTACATTATTGATATCAGTCATATTCGTAGTTGATATCAGTCATACAAGCTTATTTATATCAGAGTTTTACATAATTCATACCTGTCAGTTATATACCCAATTGATATCAGTCCTTAACATAATTGATATCAATCCTTTATATAATTGATGTCAGTCATATACGCAATTGATATCAGTCCTTAACATAATTCATATCAGTCATATACGCAATTGATATCAATCCTTTACATACCGGTAATTGATATCTATCTTTTATATAATTGATATCAGACGTATTCACAATTGATATCAGTCCTTTACATAATTGATGTCAGTCATATAGGCAATTGATATCAGTCCTTTACATAATTGATATCAGTCATAGGCAATTATTATCAGTGTTGTAAAATTGATATCAACTCTTGACATAATTGATATCAGACATACACGCCATTGATATCAGTCCTTTAATAATTGATATCAGTCTGTTTCACAGATCCACCGTAAAAAGCTATGGCTGGGGGAGTATCAGTAATGGAACATATTTTGATTATCGTGCGCAGGCGCAATCTTGAGTGACCAGTCTTCATGGTGACCAGTATTGCCCCTTTTAACACGTTAGAAAGTCAAATGTAGCAACCACTCTGGTTTATTCTCGTAACGCGCTGTTCACTCACTCGCTTAAGAGTATTTGTCCCTCTCTTAGACATTAAATTCTCTAAGTGAATCATCCTCACTGCCTGCAGGAACTCCAAGAAGCATTTCAAAACATTTTAGCAATTTTTGGCATGTCTAAGCTTGGGGACAACACAAATATCAGGAACTTATAAACTTAAAAAGATTTAAAAAAATAAAAGGTAAGTTCAAGTGTCCTTTTCAACTATGTCTTACCAGTTATCCCCAGAAAGGTGAAAAGATGCCAGAGACTGGTCCCCATAAATCCTTGACAGGTAAACCCAAGGCCATAAAGAATACCCCCTGTCACACCAAGGGAACGGTTGCTAATTCCCGGGAAGGCAGATCCTGCGATTCCGGCTATTAACAATAACCAGAAAAAGAATTGTAGAGAGTTAAAATAGTTCACTTTGAAAATAGTGAATTATAAGATTTGTAATATGACCCGTTTGTTATCCACTGAGTGTGTTTGTGTTTAGTATATCTTCTACTATATGTTTTTTTCTTCTTCCGTTTCTAGTCTGGTTATTTTACGCTCATTATAATTTTATGGGGGTTGCTTAGGAATGTCCATGATGCGATTCACAAATGTTAGATGTAAAACTATATACTGTGCTATATATATATATATATATATATATATTGTGTTACTGTATACTGTACTGTGTACTGTGCTATATATATATTGTGTTACTGTATACTGTACTGTATACTGTGCTACAGTGTCTATACTACGGTTACTGTATACTGCACTACACTATACTGTGTTACTGTTTACTGCACTGTATACTGTACTGTACTATACTATACTATACTGTGTTACTGTAAACTGTACTATACTATACTTTGTTAATGTCTACTGTACTGTATACTCTGCTGCACTATACCGTGTTACTGTATACTGTATTACACTATACTGTGTTACTGCAGTGTAATGTACTGTATACTGTGCTACCCTATACTACGTTATTGTATACTTTACTAAACTATACTGTGTTACTGTTTACTGCACTGTATATACTGTACTATACTATATTGTGTTAATGTCTACTGTTCTATATACTGTGTTAATGTCTACTGTATTATACTATACTGTGTTAATTTCTACTGTACTGTATACTGTGCTGCACTATACCGTGTGTTATTGTATACTGTACTAAACTATACTATGTTACTGTTTACTGTTTACTGTACTGTATACGGTACTATACTATATTGTGTTAATGTCTACTGTACTATACTATATTGTGTTAATGTCTACTGTACTATACTATAGTGTGTTAATGTCTACTGTACTATACTATACTGTGTTAATGTCTACTGTATTGTATACTGTGCTGCACTATACCGTGTGTTACTGTATACTGTACTAAACTATACTGTGTTACTGTTTACTGCACTGTATACTATACTATACTATATTGTGTTAATGTCTACTGTACTACACTATACTGTGTTACTGTATACTGTACTGTATACTGTGCTACCCTATACTGCGTTATTGTATACTGTACTAAACTATACTGTGTTACTGTTTACTGTACTGTTTACTGTAGGGATAACCTAACATCATGAGGCAGTACCAATCACACTACATGGCAGTGAAAGAACAACGTTAGAAAAAAAAATCAAAAGTTCAAATTATTGCACTGAAATCAATATACATGCAGCAATACACAAAACCTATCAAAGACACTTTACACCACAAATGATGGTGTCATCCAAGGTATATATATATAGCCGTAATAGGCAAACATCTACAGTGTCTTATTTATCTATGTATTGGAATAAAACACAGGTAAAAATCTATTGTATTTTTTGGGTATACCAGTGGAGAGGTGGACTCATCATTAATTTTTTCCAATATACTTAATTATAATAAGCTGAGTATGAATGAAGCAGATTGCTGTGATGGGCCTCTGACGTCTGTCGAGTGTGTTGACGCTCTGAATGCACTGTCCATTGGTAACTCCCCACTAGCGATGGACTATCAGTCGATTTTTACAAGAAATTTTGGCCAGTTATCGTTGATATTGTGTGGTAAATGCTTTAAATTACCCTAATACTAATTTTGACTTGTCTGCCGAGCAGGGTCGTTCAATCATTACATTAATTCCAAAGCATGGCAAGGATAAGGACTTTATTAAAAACTATCGTCTAATCTCACTCCTCAACACTGACTACAAGATCTGCGCCAAAGTATTATCAACAAGAATTAAACTTATTCTCTCCAAAGTCATTAGCAATAGTCAGACGGGTTTCCTTAAAAACCGCTTTATTGGGTCCGCTTCGTTCTTGATCTGCTTCAGTATTGTAACACGAGTAACAAAACAGGTTTATTGTTCCTCGTGGACTTCGAAAAAGCATTTGACAGTGTGGAATGGGAGTTTATTTTCACCTCCCTTAGATTCTTTGGTTTTGGGGAAAGTTTTATTAACTGGGTTCAAACTCTGTATTCTAACAATTCCGCCAGAATCATTAACAATTATGCATACTCATGCCCTGATTTTAAAATATCCCGTGGAGTACGCCAAGGTTGTCCCTTAAGCCCTTATATTTCTAATTTTTGCTGAGGTTCTCACATTGTGTGTAAATAATAATAATGCTTTCAATGGTATATCTCTATTTGACAACAACATTAACATTTTACAATATGCGGACGATACGACCATCTTTTTAGACGGTAGTTATAGTTCTTTAAAAGAAACTATTAGTACTTTTAGTACTTTTGAGAAGTCATCGGGTCTAAAAGTCAATATGGAAAAATCTTCCCTTTTCCCACTAGGTAGACAGACACAGAGGGAGCCATGGTTCCGTAACATTTTTGGGTTGAACTGGTCTAACCGTCCTGTTGCTTTATTAGGCGTCTCTTTTACCAATAACAGATCAGACCCTTTTAGTTTGAATTTTCCACCTGAGCTCTCGAGGCTATTTTATCCATAGTCTTGAGTGTACCTGGGTGAACAGATATAACGACAGTAGCGATAACTACTGGAAACTGTTTTCGATTTTCATTTGAAAAAGTCACGGCAAATCCCTTTTGTTTAACTGTAATTATAAAATAAACGACATTCATATTACTAATGCATTTATTTATGATGTCTGCCATGCATGGTCATTGCAATCTTTCATTACGCCTAATTCCAACTATGGAGAACAGATAATTTAGAACAATTCGTTTATAAAAAATAACAATAAGATGGTATTTTACAACTCAAGGTATTAGGCAGGTGAAACATCTGTTTGACAATGACAATCGTCCATTGTCAATACTGCGTTTCAAAGAGAAGCAGTGGCGTAGGAAGGTACTTTTGAGTGGGGGGGGGGGGGGGCTGAAGTCTGATGGCCGGCTTGGGGAGGGGGCTAAGGGAGGGGGTGTCCCCCTCCCCTTTGGAATTTTCTTGCATTTCCAGGTGGCCTCAGATGCAATTTGGTGCAATATAGCACACTTCAACACCCATTCCATTTTGTAAATAATTTTGCATTTTCACCTGGCCTTAGATGCAATTTGGTGCTCCAAATGAGATTTTTTTCTCATTTGGAAATGAAAAAGGGGTTTTCTGACTTGCGAAGCGGGGGGGGGGGCGGAATGATACTTCCGCCCCTCCATATTTTTCACTGGGGGGGGGGGCTGGCGTCCCCCAGCCCCCCGGTTCCTACGCCCTTGAAGAGAAGTATAGATTAGAATATTGCCCATTTAATGTTTACTATGAAATTTTTTCCTCTATCCCTAGAGCATGGAAGGATGGACTGATGAAGGTTTACAAGGATATTGTTGATAGCTCTAGTGATTATCCCCAGTTTATTCCCGCTGTCTCTACATACATTTATAATAACCTAGCTTATTACTCGTGTTAGTACTCCTCCTGCGGCTGTAGCCAAATGGAATCTTTATTTTAATATCACAGCCATGCACCCAATGAGATTCCAAGATGCAGTATTTCCAATTTCGCTTCCTCCATCGCATTATTGGAACAAACCACTACCGTCATAAAATAGGGCAAATCGGTAACCCACGATGTCACTTTTGTGGCCGCTATGATGAGACCCTGTTACATCTGTTTTGGGACTGCCCTATTATATCGAACTTTATTTTAGATGTGGAGCAAGTTATTTTTGGCAGACAATTTATACTTTCGAAGAATGACATTTGCTTTGGGTTTTATTATTCTGTGAAATCACCCATATCATTTTTTAATTTTTCATCTCAAGTACTTCATCTTCAGTAAAAAAAAAAAATTACAAACACGGAAATGAGATTTAGGGATTTTTTATATAAGTTAAAATTTGCTATTTAACTTGAGAAAGAACTCAAGCAAAGAGGAAAAGCTTTTATTTCTTAAGAGCAGTTAAAAGACTCATTTAGTAATTGCACTATACTGTTCAGTTAATTACGATTCATCATTGTTTTTGTATGTACTTATCATTACTTGTAAAAGTTTTTTGACCTGATTGTATCCTAATATATTCGAATTGGCACAAGAATGTTACCAATAAAGAAACCAAGTGTGGTAAAAAATAAAAAATAAAAATGAGAAAAAGTACTGTATACTATATATGCTCTACTGCACTATACAGAAAGTAGTGAGCCTCCTTGCATATTTATACTTATGTATGTAATGCACAGTGCATGTACAGCAATTGTGTGAAACTATACAGTAGCACTGATTCTCTAGATCTTCGTAGAATAATACGTGTACCCTGCAGAAACAAAACACAGCATGCAATTCCCGATCGTAGAGTGTGCCTCTGTAATTGGCAGCTGGCTTCCAGTCTCGCTACGCTGGTTACTTTTATTTTACACTTGACACTATAGTGTGTTGACTTCCGATCATTGAACTAAACTGTTTTTTGGCAAACATGCATGGCGAGCAGATCAAGCATTCTACGTTTACACTTCTATAGAGAAATTTGATCTATACTTTTGCTAATAAATCAGAATGATTCATTTGCGTAAAATAAACATCTTTACTTTGAAGGATCAGACTGAGACATCGGGTGGGGATTCGGTGGGGTAAACAGTGGGATGGGGGCCAAGTATATTCAATTAGTATTTAAAAATCGCAAAAAGGATCTGATTCGTAAGTATGAGGTAAATGAGTTCGTCAAACCTACCATTGGCGTTCCAAGCTTTTATTTGCCGAACATGAATTATTTCAATGCATGTGATCGGATAAGTACTATATAATCTAGAACGCAGTACTATACTACAGTGAAAGGTTTTCATAGATCAATGTTGCCATGTGACTATATGGAACTGCGATTTCCATTGCGAAAGCAGTTACCATAGTTGCGGCGAGTTACTGCACAATATAGCGTGCATCGAGATTGTGAATGCTCGGTATTCTAGTTAAAGATCCTGTTGTTGGATTACGTACGTTCCTGGCTAATCAAGAGTACCCACAATTCAGTGCAATTTGAGAAAGGAAGCATCATTGAAAGTAGCCTATGGAGATATGGTAATTTCTGTAAATTCCCATATTTTACGGTTTCGGCAAAAGGTTCAACATGCTAGGATTGTTTTCTTCTTTTCACAAAATAAGAACAACTGTTGAGGTAGCGGTTAAATACCCGTGAGTTGTAATTCATTTCAACTAGTATATTGATTTCCACAAAGTTTGAGCTAATCTGGTGTATCAAGTATTTCTTTATGTTGAAACAGAAAAAAAATTGACGATAAGACTAGTATCTTTAAATATATGTTTTGATGTAAATATGATTTGCTATGTAAAGCTCAATCAGGTTTCAGAACCAAACATTCCTGCGAAACAGCATTGCTAAAATTAACTGATGGATGGAAGTCATCGATAATATTATTGCATTATTTTTTTTAGTGCGCGATTAAAAGTGCTATCAACGTATCGTATCTCGTATGCCCACATTAAACTCTTGCAAATTCACGTATTTACATGTCAAAGAAAACACAGCGGCAATATCTTTCAAAACACTTGCTTGCATTATACCGACAAGGATGATATAGTTCTCGGTTCCAGTGGTGAATAAATCGGTGCATGTCTTTATTTGTTAAGAAGAATAATGAGGTTGCGTCCCTCGTAAGAGGATGTCACTATATCCAATTTAGAATAAAGCTTATTAGGTTATTTCATGCATTGTGGTTTCTGTGTAATTTCAATACTACTACTACTACTGATGATGATGATGATGATGATGATGATGATGATGATGATGATGATGATGATGATGATGATGATGATGATGATGATGATGATGATGATGATGATGATGATGATGATGATGATGGTGATGGTGGTGATGGTGATGATGATGGTGATGGTGATGATGATGATGATGATGATGATGATGATGATGATGATGATGATGATGATGATGATGATGATGATGATGATGATGATGATGATGATGATGATGATGATGATGATGATGATGATGATGATGATGATGATGATGATGATGATGATGATGATGATGATGATGATGATAATAACAATCATCATCATCATCATAATCATAATAACAACAATAATCATAATATTAAAACTAATACTTATTATTATTAATAATAAAAAACTGCCTGCTTAGCAAGACGACAATTCTGTACACCAACCAGTTTCGAGTTAGGGGAATCGAATTTCACTTACCAATAGTGAATGCCACCGCTGCTTGTAATACGTAAGCGCTCCCAATTAGAAAGTTTGATGATTGGAATTCGTCAACTGTATCGGTATATAGGACACCATTTGCTTTGAATGAACCCGTGAAGAGGAATACCATCGTAACGCCAGAGAGAAAAACACCGATTGAACGTTGATTGATAACCCCGCTAGTCATTTTTTTTTTTACTCTAGTCATTAATTTTGGGAACGCTATTCATTTACTTTTTAACTAATTTTTTTGGGTGACAACAGCTAACTCTAGATCAATATACACTGTTACTGAACTGTAATCATAGCCCTGGCTCCGTGTACTAGTCCCTTCGTGGATTCTATCATGTGCGATAGTTATATTCAGTATCAACTATAACGGCGCTGTTTCTCTTGTGTTTCCCTTCTTGAATCAGAGCCGTATGTTATACGACGTACACAAAGGCAGTATATACGACGGTAGCCTATAATGATCGTGAGAAGTAAAGTGCAAACATTTAGAACTCGTAAATGTTAACTCATTACCTGTTCTATTGGCTGCATTGTTTCACAGATGAATGTAAATTTCAGACGGTGACGATAGTTTTGTCGATGATTCTCTGAGATATTCAATATCGATATGATGTAAGCAGTGGCGGAGCTAGGGGTATTGGTCAGAGGGGGCGAGAATTGTCTGATGGGGCGCTTTTGACACTATCTAAGCGGAGCGCCACCACAGGTTGGCGCGGAGCGTGCAGAATTTTTTTGAGTAAAGATACTCCCTAGATCGCCGGAAATGACCCTTTCCGGGCCTTGCTAGTTTGCAGATAAACGAAGAATAAATAGCCGTTAGAGCATTTTGTCAGAAAATTACAGCAAGAAAATGTGACAAATGTCAATATTTAGATGAGGAGCGCAATAAAAAAAGTCAATAATCGCGAATAAGTAAAATGTCGTAAAAGGGCGCCAGCAGTACATTTGAGTCCGTCAGGGGGGACATTCGCCCCTGACTATATGGACGCTCCGCCACTGGAAGTTAGGAGTGCAAGTGACCTAACCTTGAATATGTCCACAAATGAAATAACCTATACCAGTATTTAAATATCGGCTAACCCCTCCCCCCCCCCCAAGAAAAAAAAATTTAAACGTGTATTTTGTGTAGTAGCCCTAAACACAAGGATTTGCTAATTAATTTAAATTACATTTATGTGACGTTGACACAGAGAAAGGGGGGGGGTTGCCACCAGTACCAGTAGTTCTTTCCCTGCTTAATACCGAAATCCCCAAATTGACGATCGGAAGTGGGAGCCACCCCACCCCTTTCCTTCTCTCTCTTTGTACTCGCCACTCACTTTAAACGTCCGATGGAATTATGGTTGATAAAACAAAAGATGATAAAAGATAGGTTCAGTTTACATGATATATTTTTTCCCGTACATGATTCCATTTCATACACTTCTCTGTTCCCAAAACGTAAAACAAAATACCAGAAATAAATAAATAATAAAAAAAAATAATAACTTAACAAAATTGATTCTTTATGAAAAGAGTAAATTGAAACAGAAACCGAACCAAAACCATAAGTGGAAAAAAAATTGTTATTTAAGAAATCAGCATTAACAAGACAAACTAATCAGGTAATAAACAATAACAGAGGAAAAAAAAGGGGGCTAGATTTTTGCAAGATTATCCTGACCTGCAATCATGGTAAAGCGACAAAGCCACCCTTTTTTGGTGTCTTCTTATTACGGTGGCTTAATAGGGACATAGAAAAAAACAAGTGTCCCCAAATCTCAAAATTTGACTTTTTATCTCAAAATGTTGTATTTTTTTTTTTACCTTATAAGTCAAAATTTTGACTTTTCATCTCAAAATTTTGACTTTTGATCTGAATTTTTTTCTTTTCTATGTCTCTATTAAGCCACCGTATCTTATTGCTTCTATGGTTGTGTACGATAATTTTGCGTCTTCCTGTACTGATTAGACACACTCAGGGGCGTCAATCCGATTTGAAACGTGGGGGGGACGTAATCGATTCGAGTATTCCGACCGTAAGTACTATCTAAGCGGAGCGCCACCATCGGTTGGCGCGCAGCGTACAAGAAAATTTTTCTTCTGGCAGACCCCTCAGATTGCAGGAAACGGCACTTCCCGTGCATTATGGCAGTAAGCAACACCCCTAAAATTGATAAAAATTTCTGGCAATTTTTTTTATTTTGGGAAATATTCTCGAAGGAAGTGATTGCCATTTATTCCTCAGTTTACCAATTCCTCGTCTCCCAGAAGCGCCAAAAATTTAAGATATTGAAACATTTTTGTGTTGGCTGATCCATGAGCACCGCCCATACCCGTGAGAAGTGGTGACTGGGTGAAGAAAAAGCTATGCCGTTTGAAAACATGGGCAGAAAATGCGAAAGTAGCGAAACCTAAGGTAAAACGCGCGATAACGAAGTGATTATTTTCCAGGTTAATTGAGACTGTATCAAACGCGAGCTTAGGACAAACATATTCAAAGGTAATGGCATTACTAATCCCGATATTTCGTCTTTGAAGTGTGTGGAAAATCCGCAACGACCATAACAGAGCAATTGAATATTTAGTCTACTTTTCGATTTCGAAAACACTTTTTTTTAAATTATGACAAAATTTTATGACACCTTTGGCAAAATTTGGGGGGGTCTGTGCCCCCCGGGCCCCAATGGGCACGACGACGCAGGGGTGTGCAACCTTTTGAATGAATGGCCCAGATTTAGGAGTGAAAGATTGACAGGGCCGCACCTAACCAACGACCTGCTGTTGATTTCAAACCTTTGATTCCGAGGACGTTCAAGCAATAGGTGTGTGTACTTAATCTGTATTCACTAAACCATAATGTCAATACAGTCCAGTTGATAATTAATGGTGATAATAGACCACCCTGACAGCATCATTAGTGCAGATAAATTCTAAGCAGCTAGCTCGTTTTTGGTGATGATGCAAAATAGATTGATTTTTTTCTTTTTCTTGAGACATCTCACGGGCCGCAAAAAATCACTGGCGGGCCGCATTTGGCCAGCAGGTTGCCCACCCCTGGTCTATAGGAACGATGTCCGAAAATTTCCCCGGACATATAGGCGAAGGAAGCTATATCCGCCGCGACGGCATGTGAGTTTCTCAACTTTCCGTCCTGGGAGTCATACCACAAAATGGTGCATTTCCTCATACGCCATTATTAATAATTTAAAATTGTTCGTTGGAGTCCTCAAGCAAGTTACCTCGGTTGCTAGGTGGATCTGCATCTGGTTATCGGGTGAATTCTGGTCGGAGCGTACTATGTAACCACCATGTACCCAGGGTAGCTAAGGCCTGATGATTGGGGGGGGGGGGGGGTTGTAGTGGCTGAAAATCGGTTTTGAAGCCAGAAAATTCCGACTGCTGCTTTGTACGCCCCACTCTCGCGCTACTCGTCAACGATATGGTCAGTGTCAGTCAGAAAACCCAATCTTTCGCGACAGCACTTCTGTTACGAACTTGTTGCGATACATTTGTACCCACTGGCACTCATTTCACAAACTTATTGCCCCCCCCCCCCACCCCAACCAAATATTTTTTGAAATTCGGGCAATATGCTGATAGCTTTTGGGCACCTACTGAAAGAAAGATAATTTGCAATGTGTTTTTCATTGATTGAACTGATATTATTATTACCCAACAATTCTCAAAAATGATTGTATGCTATTTGCATGCGATGTAAAAACCGATGCATGACTGTATGATATGCACATTATCATGTGGAATGCGCGCGTAGCGCGCGAAAAATTGTGGTTATATTTTTTGGGTAAGTCGTTACAACCCCCCCCCCCCCCTCCCACAAATCAAATTGGGCTCCTACGCCTATGACGGTAGCTCTATTAGGCATTTTTTTGTAGTATTCAAAATCATACGAAGTTTGTACGTTGGAGTATAAGAATCGCGAGATACAATTTCCCAAAGTGGCAAGGAAAACGTGGTAAATATGACAGGTTAAAGGTCAATTTTGACCGAAATTTTTAAAAATTCCAACTGTCGCACTCCAATTTTCCAACTAGCGTCAGTTTTACCAAGTTTGGGGGTGAGACACCCCCACACCCCCTCTAACGACGTCCCTGTGCGGTGAATATGGAACACGATCACATGGTTCAGCCTCTGTAGAGTCATGGTGCTCCGTAGCCTTGTCTTCAAACGCCTCAGAGCACTAAAAGATCTCTCGGTTTCCGTCGAACTGGCGGAGGAGACGAGGAGCAACCGCAAGAGAGCTTCGACTTCACCAAACATAGCCCGTACCGCTGGATTCATCGACTTGAATATTTGTCTATACCCTTCAACCGACGACGAATGGAACTGGCCTCGAGAGAAAGGCGGACCAAGCTTAAGATTTTTGGAGAGCTCAGGGTACCAACTCACGAGATCTGGGTGGAATTCTCCATTCAGCAACTTTGAGTGATATTCGAGGATATGAAGCCTAAGATGTGTAAGCCGTAACCAAATAGAGCCACGACACTACTCTTTTTCCAAATGTGTGGGGGGGACATTTGATATTGTTTCCCCCATCCATCGAAATGTGGGGGGGCGTGTCCCCCCGTCCCCCCCCCCCTGGATTGACGCCCATGGACACACTGAAGATGTCGTTTAAATGTTTAAATGTCAAGATTTTAACCAATTTGTTGAGTGCAAGTTTTAAGCCATGCATACAGTCCCTAACGATAACACATTAAAAAAAATAGTAGCGAAACATCTAAAAGAAGTAAACATCAATTTTGTCTGTTGAAAAAAACTTTCATGAAATATTGTAACTATTTATAGGAATAATACACCAAAATGTCACGCGTGTGCGTAGTTACATAGATCTCTCTTGCTTTGTACTTAACACTACAGTTTAACCGCCAGACCTTTAGGCCTTCGAATCATACTCTCAGGGCATAATCAAACATCATTGAAACTGTCGTAGTTGGAGAATCAAACCAAACCAAACTACAAAGCAACATCAGAGAGACGTACATTTGATACCAATAATATCTAAAAGAAAACTTTGTTGCTCTTCGCATCGTGGGATGCATAAATCATAAAATAAATCGAAACATTGGCTTACGTGTACTAGTCATTAACAAACCTTAATGATATGAAATCTCTAAAATCTGTTTCGCCAATTGAAGATTTCTATAACCATTGTTACATTTTCTTACGGCAGTGAAAAGGAAATATGTGAATCTTTATACCAGAAATTCTTCCTATAGGAAAAACCCATAGTATATGACATAAGTTGTAAATACCAACAAAACATCCATAAAATGAAAGTTTTTTTCGAGTACTAAAAAGGCAACAATTGTGCAATATTTTGGAAAACTTTTTGAAAAAGTGAAAGAATAATATATGTTTTAGTTATTGCCAAGTTTTTACACCAAACTACTACCATGGGATTAAATATTGCACCAAAAATAAATAAAAAATTATAAATTAATGAAGCCTACTACAGTCACCGTACTATTTATGAAATAAATAGCAAACATACAGACAGACAGGGTGAATAAATGTAACATTTTCAAAGTAAGAAAATAATGTGTTTAGGAGAAAGAAACTGCACACTATTCACAGCATATTGCACATAAATTGTCGGCTTAAACTTTCGTTATTCTATGAGAGATGTGATAGAGTTGCTCAAATAGAGGGTCGTTTTCATGGGGAGGAGGGTAACAGACTAGGGTGCACAAACATTTTACAGAAGGTAAAAACTCCCCAGGTTTCATCCTCTTCCCCTGTGCCACATACAAAAGCCAAAAAATGAAAATACTAAACACCGTATTTGGTTTTCTTCCCAAATTCCCAATTTTTTTGAGCCACAGAAAGTTGTTTCAGGTCGTGAACCCGCAGTGTTGGATCCATTGGTCCAACAGATGTACAGAAATTTGAATTAAAGGGGACCTTTGACCTCATCCTCCTCTGTACAACCTATGATATTTAAAATGTGTCTTGACAACTATCTCCTTTCCAATCTAAAATTGAGCTATTGCAAGTTGTGAAAGATAATATTTCTCACTTGTTTGTGTCTGCCAAACCCAACAAAATGGCTTCTTCACTTTTAGGAGTCATTGATGTCAATAGTTTGACTGTGCTTTAGTTTTAAAAGAATCATCCAGAGGAAAATCTACTGCTAAGTGATGAAGGAAGAAACATAATCTTTTTGAAATATTGAAATATCTTTTCTTTTCTCTTGCAGCCCGTGAAAAACTTCTTCAGTCGATTTAAGAAGATCCCTCAGAAACCAAAACCAGGTAATACGTCGTGTATCCAAAGAAGCACAAACCTACTGAGAGTAAACCTTTGATTTTAAGCAGCTTTTTGTGCCCTTTACTATGGTTTTTCTCAACCTCACTGATTCTACGATGCCATAACGACATACCTAACTAGCTTATCTATTCAAATCTTACTTCAAATGGTGGCATAAAAGTCGAAAAATTTACAACTTTCAACTTTGTTTTTCTCTACGAACGTCATTGATCAATACGTAATACAACACCATGCTTGATTTGTATAGATTGTCCATGGCAGTTGTACCAGGGAGCTGTTAGAGTCCAGGGAGCTGGTTGTACCAAGTTACCAACTCGACGTTTTGAATCTATATTTAGCAACGGTTCATAACTAAACCTGCATCTCTGATTGGTTGAATTCAAACTATTGGGTTGGGGGAACTATATGCGATTAATATTAAATGTGTAATTTGTCGGAGGACACTTTTCTCATTATCTGCAAATGTCCTTAATTACTCGCCAATTTAACGCTTTTGGCAGGGAAAAAACTTGGCTAATATTTAAGTTTGCTGTTTTGTGATTGATATATGTAAAAACTTGATGGACTTGTCAAAAAAGTGGAAAACGGTGACAAAACGCAAAATGCTGCTATAAGATTGAATTTGGTGGGAAGCACACCAGCTAATGGAATTTCTTGTGGCTGAATGTTTATTGCTTGATAAAAATGCTGGTAATGTGCTGCATTTTTAGGTCAAACCCCCATCCTCATTGTCAAATGTCATGGTGTTTTGCACCTGGCAACACCAAAGCGAAGATGTCAACACGTCAATTTAGCCGAAAAAACTCTTTCTTTTTTTTGGGGGGGGGGGGGGGGTTCTTTATGATATTTAACTCACTTATTCACACAGGAAAATAGTATTTCCCCAAGAGAGTTGCATTTTGTTGACGGCATTCTAAACACGGAGAATATTGGTAGCCAAGATAACATTTCAAGTTTATCAGGTTTCAAGGATAAATCAACGAGAAGTTTACGGTACAAAAAGTATGAAAGTACTAACAGCGTTTAAAGAACATTAGCTGTTTTGAAATCTCAGACCACCTACAGTGTTCTACTTCAAGGTAAAACTCGAGGGTTTAGCCAATTTAAATAGGTTGCATTCAGTCTACCCTATCTTGAGTCAGAAATAAAAATATGAGAATGGATTTTCAACTGACAGTGTGGAACATTTTTCTGTTCCGTTAGACCAGAGGTTCCCTAAGTGGGTTGCATGAACCCCCAGGGGGGTACATGAGTCCATCCCAGAGGTGTATGGGAAGTTTCTGAAAGTCAAAACTAGAGTACTTTTTGTTGAGCTAACATCTGATATGTCATATAATTTAGTAATGTACAAAAGTTGTACCTATCGACAAACTCTTTTTGCGTTCCATACGCATATATTGCCATTGTAGTACCGTACCGTACCTTGCATGTGATACTTGATTGTTTACGAAGTACTGTTATGCGTATTATAGTATAATAATGACTCAGATCGTGTCTCGAAAAGTTGGGGGTTCGTGGACAACTCTGACATCCACAGGAGGTTGTGGGGGGATAAAGTTAGGGAAACCCTGGTTTAGATGATGTGGAATTATCTGCTACTGGAACACACCTTTTAAGTACCAAACAAAAATTTTATATCATTACCATCATACATGCTTTACTGCAAGGGTGGAAAATATTAGACAGTTTCGTATTCGATTAGTAACAGAAAGTGAAATGCCTTATAACTGTGTCATTAATTAGTGTAAATGTGTTTTAATTAATTTAATTTATGACAGGATGGGCTACTGGTTGCTACTTTATACAGTTATTTCTTGTTTATTTACTAAGCAAAGACTCATCCAGCTGGTAACAGCTACACCAAAACACTAACTGCCATTTGTAGGAATCAGAGTGTCAAAAGAAATCCCAAAAATGAAAAATGATATCACAGAATAAATCAAAAGAAACGCTATGGTCAGACGTCCCTCCTTGATGGCAGTTGGGTTGCTCGGATGTTATAACATGTGGAAGTTTGACACAGTTTTTTTTATTCGAATAAGTACATTGTGTCATAATATGTGATATCACACACAGGCAACAAAAACAAACTCTCTCTGTTTTGCCCATAATTGTGACATGAATGGTGTCACAGTGTGACCAGTATAACTGGGTCAGAGTCAGTGACGATCCATCTCTGTCCTTAACTGTAGAATCAGTGTCACGGTGTGACCGAGTGTTTGGTTCAGACAGCAACAAGCATTTCTCAGCCTTCTTTTGCTTTTCTTTACAGACTCGTCAGGGACGGACTGCAGGGCCAAGGAGAAGGAACCAGAAGAAGAGAAACTCGTCACGGGAAAGCTCTGGTTTCAGTTCAATCAAGGATTTACCAACGCCGTCAGGAAAACCGTGAAAATCCAAGACCTGTTGTGAAAGTTATTAGACGGAAGTCAAGTGAACAAGTAGGACGAGGAAAGTAGACACTGCATGGCCGAAACTTGAAAGCAGCATTTAAGGGTTTGCTTCAACCCTCCTCCACTCAACTTCTGATGGAAACATCAGGTTTCTCTTCCTGTTGTTTTTTCTCTGTTTATATAATATATTTAAGCTCGGAATAACATCTGATATGTTTCCTTTGATTTCACCGCAGGTACAGTATCTTGCTCTGTGAGAAAAATGATGAAAAATCAAAAAGTTGGGCAGGGGGGGAGGGGATTTATGATTACTCAACACAAATAAGGATATACTATGGTAATATACTGAAAAGGTTTGACTTACCTTTACCCCAAAATTTTCTCCGTCGGCCTACAGAGTCTGTTTTTCTTTTGAGTCTGTATTTAATACTAATATTAAATATGTATTTAATACATAATTGTTCCTCCTCTTAGCTTTGTCTCTTGAAAATCTTAAAGATCTTACTTATTGCTGGCAATGTTTCTATCTCTTGTTTCTTCTTTTTTTGATATTTAGTCCAAGAGAATAGAGAGAGCACAAAGATATCAAAAGAAATGATTTAATACCAATATATGGTGAAAAGTGGTATAAAGGCATATGCACAGGGGGGCACCAGCCCCCTCCCTCCCCTCCCTGGGTCGAAATCTGGAGGTTAGAAATAATGTGATACGGTCAATATGCAAAAGATTGTTCCATTTCTCTGCATTCGCGAGGCTAACTGGGGCATTTGTGTACTATTGTTGGGGGTCAGGTTGAAAAAAAATTCTCTGGGAGCCTCCTCCCCCCCCCCCACCAAGTAAGAAATGCAAAGAAATAGATTGATATGTGTATTATTTTTTACTGCTATAAGAGAGCTCTTCGTTCTTCTAAGAACAATTTCCATAACTGCTGATTGTGTTCGGAAAACAACCCTTTGCAATTTCTCTACAAAAGGGGGGAAAATAGAAAGAAATTGTACTTCATCAGATCAAGAAGTTGAGGCATAAATGCTTCTTTCTTAAATGCACAGTAACCTGAAAAATAAGTTAAGATATATACTTTTTTTTCTGGTAACACTGATGAAACTTGTTAATATTATCCACACAACAAAAATTCCATGAAATGAAATTTTATTGACTGTATAAATCAAGTTTACAAAAAAAAAACTGTTATAAACGTTTTCTGTTCTTTTCTTTTCTATTCTTTAGTTAATCAAATTCAAAAACAAATTGTGCAGCTTTTCCCTTTAAACCACAGCCATGCACACAGACCCCCCCCCCCCACACCCGACCACTTCAATCCCTCCCCATCCCCCCACACCCGACCACTTCAATCCCTCCCCCCCCACACCCGACCACTTCAATCCCTCCCCCTCCCCTTGTTGCCAAACACCATAAAGTGTTGTGTTTCATGTTATTCATGAAAGCCACTAAATTAATTATATCTAATTTTACATAATTTTCCGACCCAGACTGTGTTCTAATTTAATTATCAATACCAGATAACATCTAGTTATTTTTTTTTTCTTTTTCTTTTTTTGTCCTAAATGAAAATCTGGTTAAGAGTTCATATATACTTAGTCTGTTTATACCATCATTTATGTCCCATCTTCTGGCAGTATGTGGAAATTAATCATAATAAAAAATATATATATTGCTACATAAATACAATAATTTTATCATTATTATTACTATTTTAGTTACCATGAGTGTGCTTGTGTTTTACTTGGAATAAGCAACAAATTATGAGCGAAATAACAAATAATAGGCCTAATGATAATATACAAACCCCAGTAATATTTGATATAAAATTTGCGGGTACTTTACGATATTTTCGAACTATATTGGAATTAATGACATTACTGGTATTGAGAGCGTGGAGACAGTCCACATGGGCAAATTTTATCACCGAGACTCATTTTATTTCCAGGGGTACTTAATAGACCCTGGATCCCGCCTGAGCTGTATCCCACATACTGACATTCCCCCCTCCCCCCCCCCCACCTTTCAGGTATGTGTTACGAACTAGGGAAATGTCTGTTTTTAGTTCAAGCTGCACAGGAATACCGCATTGTCGCAACATATTCGGTAAAGCTTGCTGAATTTTGAATTAATTTACATATTCTCTCGGAATTTCACGAATTTTGTCACGATAGCATCCCTTTTGCTTGAATGTCGTGAAAGTTTGACGATAAAACAGGGGGGGGGGGGAAACATTCGATACAACAAGGTGGACTTTCGAAAGAAGCGTTATCTAGAAGTTGGAATAGTAGCCAGGGTCCATCCAGACCAAGCAATCTATGAGACGGAAAATAAAATCTGAACAAGGTTATCATCCACATCATAAGCAAATACTGTCACATGACCTTCCATGTTTGGTACGTTTTCCTACTGTAGAGTGAGAGTTCCAGACTATTTTTAGTTCGACACTCCTACTTGCATAAGGTAGCATCATCCAAATAATTTCACCCAGTGGCGTAGCTACGGGGGGCCGGGGGGGGGGGCCGAGGCCCCACCATGAAATCGGCTGGCCCCCCCCCCACTGGGAATGGGGTAAAAAATATGATAAAAAAAAACACTCATCAGTGCGATTCAGTAATATTTTTTGTTCAATCATTTGGGAAATAGAGTTACACAATTTTCTCGTCTGCATCTGGCAGAATAAGAATAATACAATATCTGTAGTAATCATGAGAATGGTCACACAGCATGGCATGGCAATGGTCGATGCGACGATTGCGACCATACACCACGAACCTTGTTGTGCTGCGTGATATCGATATCTGCTGAAAATATGTTCAGTGCTTCCACCTAGCGCAACAATCTATCAAAAGATTGGCTCCGTTTGTACTGAGCCGAGGTATCAGGTATTCATGGGCGGCGATCATGGGGGGGGGGGGGACGGGGGGACATGTCCCCCCTTCCAATATTTTAGGTGGGGGGATATAGTATCTAATATCCCCCCCCAATATTTGGTGGCATAGCTTTTTTTAAGCATATGTTTTGTATTTTTTTATGATATCGCTAGTAATTTCAAAATAGAAAATGCTTAGATGCAACTTACAAGGCCTGGGAAGTGCCATTTCCAGCGATCTGGGAGTCATTTTCGGCCAAAATTTTCTTTTGCGCTTCGCGCCCACTTATGGTGGCGCTACGCTTAGAAAGTCTGGGTACAAGCTTTGCCCCTCCCTTGGCAAATTCCTCGCAAAGCGCCTGTCTAACCGTGTCACAATTTGTTACTATATATGACCGAAAGTAGTTTTTACTTTTTTTTCGAAACGAATAGCTAGACGGACCGCATCCGTAATGAAATTTGGTTTGCATCTTGTGTATGAGTGTAAGTACGTACAATCATATATATGATCCACATCGATATGGGTTCACTGGGTTTCCATTTGGCCTGTTCCTACAAGATTTCTAACCGCAGGTGCGTAGCCAAGGGAGGGGGGTGAAGGGGTGGACACCGCCCTCCCCCTCGAGCATATTTTTTTTGGTATTTTCTATGATATCGAAGTTTTATAGTAGCCGTTATAAGAGGTTTTAATATTTGTACACCAATAATTTAACTGTCTGAATTTTCGAAAATTCCTTGACCAGCATTCTTCATCATACTTCCCTCTACTCGTACAATTTTGACCGGTCTGTTAGTGGTTGAGGGGGGTTTTTCTATATTGGTTGTCCATAGATGAAATTTTGTGCAACATTATGGGTATGTTTTGAAGTGAATTTATTATTCAAATTCTGAACAAATAATGGGCTTAAAACCTGGAAAAGTGGGGCTGACGGGTATTGTGGGGCGTTACGTAGAATTACCTACAAAAGCAATGATCCACAGGTGCCATCTCCTGCGATCTGGGGGGTGCTGAAATCTCAAATTTTCTCTGTACGCTCCGCGCCAACCAAGGTGGCGCTCCGCTTAGATAGTAACCTCCGCCCCCCCCCCACAAGAAAGAACAGCCCCCCATTCAAAAAATCCTAGCTACGCCACTGTTTTCACCTCATTGACTTACGCACTAAATTGTTATTGTAGAATCCATCACTAGCAGTGGCGGAGCGTCCATACAGTCAGGGGGAAATCCCCCTCCCCTGACGGACTCACATGGACTGCTGGCGCCCTTTTCGGCTCTTTGCCAATTTTTAATTATTCTAGAATTTTGACTTTTTTATTGCGCTCTCATCTACTTATTGACATTTGTCACATTTTGTTAGTGTAATTTGGCGATGACACCTATTTATTCTTCGTTTATCTGCAAATTGGCCAGGCCCGAAAAGGGTCATTTCCGGCGATCTAGGGAGTATCTTTACTCACAAATTTTCTGTACGCTACGCGCCAACCAGTGGTGGCGCTCCGCTTAGATAGTGTCCAGAGCCGTATATAGAGACACGGCTCTGATAGTGTCGAAAGCGCCCCTATACAGACAAGGGCGGCGGAAGCACTTTTAATCTGGGGGGCACCGACATCAAAGGGCACTTTGCAGAAATTCGATTGGACTGATGATGCAGCCTTATATTTAGTACCCTTTATAACTCTTATTGTATTATCTTATTTGCGTATACACATCACTCCATCAACGCCCACCCCCTCCCCGCTCAAGGAAAATATGCATACTAGCACTACAATATCCAATGTGCAAATTGGGAAAAAAATGGGAAATTGGGAAGGAACAAGTTTTCTTTTGAGACAAAATGAGGTGAAATCATGCTAGTTGCTAATGTAGGAGAATCTTCCGAATTAGAGTTTATTTCTTGTCAATATCTTAACAAATTATTTCCATTCGAAATAGTTTTGAGTTTGACCCACAGAAATTCATTAAAAGTCAGGGGCGTAGCCAGGATTTGCAAAGTTGTATGCACGACTATCTGAGCGGAGCGCCACCATCGGTTGGCGCGGAGCGTACAAGAAAATTTTTGGTTTTACAAACCCCTCAGATGGCTGGAAACGGCCCTCCCCGAGTGTTCATTCTGGTTCACCCTGGCCTCTTGCTAACTTGAGACATCTCAATTTTTATGTAGAAAAAGGGCACATTTTTAACCTGAGGAAAAGTGGGGGGCACGTGCCCCCTGTGCCCCCCGTTCCCCCGTTCCGCCGCCCTTGCCTACAGACCATTCTCAGCCCTCCTGACCAATACCCCTAGCTCCGCCACTGATCACTAGCTAGTAATATCAATCATTGTTGATACGTTGGCCATTCATTGCACCTTCTCTCTTTCTACTTGCTTAACTTAAATCTCGTCTCGGCACGGTTTCATATGTTTCATTAGCCTATACATTCAGCAATTTCTGAATCTCGCAGTTGCAATATTAATGCCAATACTCCCATGCACAGATGTGAGAGAACCATGATAGAAAATAACCACGTGTAAGAAGATGTATAATCCAAGATGGCGCCTGAAAGAACAACCATGGAAAATATACATTAGCAATGCAAGTTTATAACAACTGGATTACTTCAAGTTGGTAGGTCTACATTTACTACAACAGTAGCCTATACCAATTGCTAAAATAGACACAAGGTGAGGATTTTAGTGTTGCAAAATTTAAGAATTTCAATGAAGAACTAAACCTACAGCTTCTGTTTTTGATTGGTTAGTTTGACGGTACGGCCTTATACCGTCCTTCTTCGGTTGGTTTCATCTTATTTTATTTATTTCAAAATAAAATAAAACTGTAAGCAAACTGATTATCCACTAGAGAGCCTGTGTAGTAGAATGTGAAAAAGTAAGTTGGTCTGACGTTTCGATCCTAGCAGGATCTTCTTCAAAGACTGAAAAAAAATTAGCCTTTGAAGAATTTTTGCCTTTTTTTAAGCCTTTGAAGAAGCTCCTGCTAGGATCGAAACGTCAGGCCAACTTATTTTTACACATTTTATTTATTTAAATAAGTTACGTTCATATGACGCCACTCAGCCATTTGCTTGCTTCATGGAATTCTGTATGCTCAACAATTAGGCATATTTTTGACAATTTAAACTGCAAACAATACGACTTTTGGAAACGCTTTTTATGATGTTAACGTAGAGCAACCTCTGAGTCAATTCTTTTACTTGAAAATGTGATTTCTATTAGTAATATAAAAAAAAAATCACTGATGAACCCTTTTTTTTGTCGATCACATATACGTCATTTGCTGTTAAACTCTCATTACGTGATGTTGCTGGAGTGAAAACATTGTGTATTGTGGAGTGAATTGCACGTGTGTGTATTCGAAATTGTTCGACTAAGTAGATTGTGGCGTAGCCTACATTCATTCTGTATGCAAAATTTGGGTATATGGTTTTAAGTAGTTCAAAACTTTGATCATCAATCACGTAATTGTTGATTTTTTAACTATATTCGAGCCCCTCCCCCCCCCCCCCCGATATTTTTTTTTTATAAATTTACTAAGTGTAACCAGTCCGGAAGAATTCCTCCATCGAGGCTTTCTCCCGTACTGATATCGTTAAGGGCCGGTCTATCCGTCGAGCATTTGCTCATTTCTTTATGCGTTCTGAAGTGTAGGCTATCTTTATAAGTAGCAAATCTCACTGATTGCGGTATTTAAACCAAAACTTGTGGCGGGGTTTATCGTTAATTATGTGTGCCCAAGTACTACATCTTTTTAATGGCTGCAATTTGACCTAAGGTCACTGAAAACCCCGGATATCCGACCGACAGAATATTTAATACTGGATAACGTTCGTTACAAGAAAGAACGACAGTAAAACATAGACAACAGCTACCACGATACCACGATGGTCTGCGCATGCCTAGCAGCCAACACAATAACTAACCGGAAATGGATCCACCAAGTTGCATCGCTATTCCACCATAGAGATAACTAATTGCTGATCCGTTTCTCACATGATGTCTGCAAAGGTAGTCCGGTATCATTCCATTCAATGTAGAATCTGCGTATCCGAGCGTGAAACCACAGAGAAAGGATGACAGTATCAGAAGAGGGTAACTAGATGTCACTATGTACACGAGTAGACCAATGGAGATTAAGCAGGATGGCAAAAGCCCTCCAGAAATGATGTTCACTTTGTCAAAATGAAATAGTAGGATTGAGAGCAATTTACCGCAGAACCCACCCAACCCACCAGCCGTTGATAGGTAAACCGCTTCATTAGATGTGTAACCGAGAGATACGCCGAAAGGAACCAAAAATAATGCCCAAGCTGAAAAGGTGTAGTAAAAAATCGAATGTATAGTTAAGAAAATACCGAAATTTGGGTGGTTTATAACTGAGGAATGACTAAACATGGATATCAAAATATTGTCACCCATGTCATCTTCTTTTGCACCATTGTGAATTAAACGATGATCCCGTTTTCCGCAAAATCTCCGCTTCAACCGTGCGAACATTTTACCGCTCCCAAAATTATGGTTCATCCGCTGCTCTTCAGCACCGATAACAGGTTTCAGTAACACTCCACAGACAATAAAGTTCCACGATATGGCTCCTAGAAGTAAATACGAACCATGCAGGCCGTAGTATGAACGAAAAACCTCTATTAACGGTGGCATCACGGAGATTCCTATGTATGTACTCAACTCCCTAGCGGCAAGCGCCACTGGAAATTTGTCTTTGAAATGTTCCATGAACGCCATAAACAGCGCGAAATGTATCAGACCACCACCTATCGCTGAAAATATAAGAAAGTACAAGAAAAGATAAGAAAGGACACATGTAAGAATGGATCACAGTTAGCCCCCCCTCCCCCCCCCCAAAAAAAATGCCGGATACCTTTTAATTATGTCTAGAAAGAACTTATTAGTTAAATATGATTAAAAAATCTGTGTTTTCTGTAGTCTATATGTGCGGATTCAAATTTCACAACATACATAGTACTCTTATAGGTCGACCTTTCTGATCCGTGTTCGATACTTCTCTTGACCTACAATCTTAAAGGGTATTATTGTGGCGGACAATGTGACACTTACGTGGATACACTGCTAGTTGAAAACCCCATCACAATATCGTGTCCCCAATTGAAGGTATACGGTTGTTGGCAAGTCTTTTATGTTGGCTATCTAAAACTCTCGATTCTTCTCCAGAATGGATCGCAGTATAGGTGGTCCGTCATGGTCATAACACGTTATTGATATCAGTCCTTGATATAGTCAAGATCATTCTTTTATATAATTGATATCAGTCATATACGCAAATTGATATCAGTTATTTTATATAATTGATATCAGTCATACACACAAATTGATATCAGTTATTTTATATAATTAATATCAGTCATATATATCAGTTGATATCAGTCCTTTACATTATTGATATCAGTCATATTCGTAGTTGATATCAGTCATACACGCTTATTTATATCAGAGTTTTACATAATTCATACCTGTCAGTTATATACCCAATTGATATCAGTCCTTAACATAATTGATATCAATCCTTTACATAATTGATGTCAGTCATATAAGCAATTGATATCAGTCCTTAACATAATTCATATCAGTCATATACGCAATTGATATCAATCCTTTACATACCGGTAATTGATATGTATCTTTTATATAATTGATATCAGACGTATTCACAATTGATATCAGTCCTTTACATAATTGATATCAGCCATATAGGCAATTGATACCAGTCCTAAACATAATTGATATCAGTCATATACGCAATTGATATCAGTCCTTTACATAATTGATATCAGTCATAGGCAATTATTATCAGTGTTGTAAAATTGATATCAACTCTTGACATAATTGATATCAGACATACACGCCATTGATATCAGTCCTTTAATAATTGATATCAGTCTGTTTCACAGATCCACCGTAAAAGGCTATGGCTGGGGGAGTATCAGTTTATGGAACATATTTTGATTATCGTGCGCAGGCGCAATCTTGAGTGACCAGTCTTCATGGTGACCAGTATTGCCCCTTTTAGCACGTTAGAAAGTCAAATGTAGCAACCACTCTGGTTTATTCTCGTAACGCGCTATTCACTCACTCGCTTAAGAGTATTTGTCCCTCTCTTAGACATTAAATTCTCTAAGTGAATCATCCTCAATGCCTGCAGGAACTCCAAGAAGCATTTCAAAACATTTTAGCAATTTTTGGCATGTCTAAGCTTGGGCACAACACAAATATCAGGAACTTATAAAATTAAAAAGATAAAAAAAAAAAAAACGTTAATTCAAGTGTCCTTTTCAACTGTATCTTACCAGTTATCCCCAGAAAGGTGAAAAGATGCCAGAGACTTGTCCCCATAAAGCCTTGACAGGTAAACCCAAGGCCATAAAGAATACCCCCTGTCACACCAAGGGAACGGTTGCTAATTCCCGGGAAGGCAGATCCTGCGATTCCGGCTATTAACAATAACCAGAAAAAGAATTGTAGTGAGTTAAAATAGTTCACTTTGAAAATAGTGAATTATAAGATTTGTAATATGACCCGTTTGTTATCCACTACGGTGTGTTTGTGTTTAGTATTTATTCTAATATATGGTTTTTCTTCTTCCGTTTCTTGTCTGATTATTTTTCGCTCATTATAATTTAATGGGGGTTGCTAAGGAATGCCCTTGATGCGATTCACAAATGTTAGAATGTAAAACTATATACTGTGCTATATATATATATATTGTGTTACTGTATACTGTACTGTGTACTGTGCTACACTATACTGTGTTACTGTATACTGTACTGTATACTGTGCTACACTATACTGTGTTACTGTATACTGTACTGTGTACTGTGCTACACTATACTGTGTTACTGTTTACTGCACTGTATACTGTACTATACTATATTTTGTTAATGTCTACTGTACTATATTACACTGTGTTAATGTCTACTGTATATACTATACTGTGTTAATTTCTACTGTGCTGTATACTGTTCTGCACTATACCGTGTGTTATTGTATACTGTACTGTATACTGTGCTACACTATACTGTGTTACTGTATACTGTACTGTATACTGTGCTACACTATACTGTGTTACTGTATACTGTACTGTATACTGTGCTACACTATACTGTGTTACTGTATACTGTACTGTATACTGTGCTACACTATACTGTGTTACTGTATACTGTACTGTGTACTGTGCTACACTATACTGTGTTACTGTTTACTGCACGTATACTGTACTATACTATATTTTGTTAATGTCTACTGTACTATATTATACTGTGTTAATGTCTACTGTATATACTATACTGTGTTAATTTCTACTGTACTGTATACTGTGCTGCACTATACTGCGTTATTGTATACTGTACTAAACTATACTGTGTTACTGTTTACTGTACTGTATACGGTACTATACTATATTGTGTTAATGTCTACTGTACTATACTAAAGTGTGTTAATGTCTACTGTACTATACTATACTGTGTTAATGTCTACTGTATTGTATACTGTGCTGCACTATATACCATGTGTTACTGTATACTGTACGTACTACACTATACTGTGTTACTGTATACTGTACTGTATACTGTGCTACCCTATACTGCGTTATTGTATACTGTACTAAACTATACTGTGTTACTGTTTACTGCACTGTATACTATACTATACTATATTGTGTTAATGTCTACTGTACTACACTATACTATGTTACTGTATACTGTACTGTATACTGTGCTACCCTATACTGCGTTATTGTATACTGTACTAAACTATACTGTGTTACTGTTTACTGTACTGTTTACCGTAGGGATAACCTAATATCATGAGGCAGTACCAATCACACTACATGGCAGTGAAAGAACAACGTTAGAAACAAAAATCAAAAGTTCAAAGTATTGCACTGAAATCAATATACGCTAATGCAGCAATACACAAAACCTATCAAAGACACTTTACACCACTAATGATATGGTGTCATCCAAGGTATATATATATAGTCGTAATAGGCAAACATCTACAGTGCCTTATTTATCTATGTATTGGAATAAAACACAGATAAAAATCTATTGTATTTTTTTGGTATACCAGTGGAGAGGTGGACCCATCATTAATTTTTTCCAATATTCTTAATTATAATAAGCTGAGTATGAATGAAGCAGATTGCTGTGATGGGCCTCTGACGTCTGCCGAGTGTGTTGACGCTCTGAATACACTGTCCATTGGTAACTCCCCACTAGCGATGGACTATCAGTCGATTTTTACAAGAAATTTTGGCCAGTTATCGTTGATATTGTGTGGTAAATGCTTTAAATTACCCTAATACTAATTTTTACTTGTCTGCCGAGCAGGGTCGTTCAATCATTACATTAATTCCAAAGCATGGCAAGGATAAGGACTTTATTAAAAACTATCGTCTAATCTCACTCCTCAACACTGACTACAAGATCTGCGCCAAAGTATTATCAACAAGAATTAAACTTATTCTCTCCAAAGTCATTAGCAATAGTCAGACGGGTTTCCTTAAAAACCGCTTTATTGGGTCCGCTTCGTTCTTGATCTGCTTCAGTATTGTAACACGAGTAACAAAACAGGTTTATTGTTCCTCGTGGACTTCGAAAAAGCATTTGACAGTGTGGAATGGGAGTTTATTTTCACCTCCCTTAGATTCTTTGGTTTTGGGGAAAGTTTTATTAACTGGGTTCAAACTCTGTATTCTAACAATTCCGCCAGAATCATTAACAATTATGCATACTCATGCCCTGATTTTAAAATATCCCGTGGAGTACGCCAAGGTTGTCCCTTAAGCCCTTATATTTCTAATTTTTGCTGAGGTTCTCACATTGTGTGTAAATAATAATAATGCTTTCAATGGTATATCTCTATTTGACAACAACATTAACATTTTACAATATGCGGACGATGCGACCATCTTTTTAGACGGTAGTTATAGTTCTTTAAAAGAAACTATTAGTACTTTTAGTACTTTTGAGAAGTCATCGGGTCTAAAAGTCAATATGGAAAAATCTTCCCTTTTCCCACTAGGTAGACAGACACAGAGGGAGCCATGGTTCCGTAACATTTTTGGGTTGAACTGGTCTAACCGTCCTGTTGCTTTATTAGGCGTCTCTTTTACCAATAACAGATCAGACCCTTTTAGTTTGAATTTTCCACCTGAGCTCTCGAGGCTATTTTATCCATAGTCTTGAGTGTACCTGGGTGAACAGATATAACGACAGTAGCGATAACTACTGGAAACTGTTTTCGATTTTCATTTGAAAAAGTCACGGCAAATCCCTTTTGTTTAACTGTAATTATAAAATAAACGACATTCATATTACTAATGCATTTATTTATGATGTCTGCCATGCATGGTCATTGCAATCTTTCATTACGCCTAATTCCAACTATGGAGAACAGATAATTTAGAACAATTCGTTTATAAAAAATAACAATAAGATGGTATTTTACAACTCAAGGTATTAGGCAGGTGAAACATCTGTTTGACAATGACAATCGTCCATTGTCAATACTGCGTTTCAAAGAGAAGCAGTGGCGTAGGAAGGTACTTTTGAGTGGGGGGGGGGGCTGAAGTCTGATGGCCGGCTTGGGGAGGGGGCTAAGGGAGGGGGTGTCCCCCTCCCCTTTGGAATTTTCTTGCATTTCCAGGTGGCCTCAGATGCAATTTGGTGCAATATAGCACACTTCAACACCCATTCCATTTTGTAAATAATTTTGCATTTTCACCTGGCCTTAGATGCAATTTGGTGCTCCAAATGAGATTTTTTTCTCATTTGGAAATGAAAAAGAGGTTTTCTGACTTGCGAAGCGGGGGGGGGGGGGCGGAATGATACTTCCGCCCCTCCATATTTTTCACTGGGGGGGCTGGCGTCCCCCAGCCCCCCGGTTCCTACGCCCTTGAAGAGAAGTATAGATTAGAATATTGCCCATTTAATGTTTACTATGAAATTTTTTCCTCTATCCCTAGAGCATGGAAGGATGGACTGATGAAGGTTTACAAGGATATTGTTGATAGCTCTAGTGATTATCCCCAGTTTATTCCCGCTGTCTCTACATACATTTATAATAACCTAGCTTATTACTCGTGTTAGTACTCCTCCTGCGGCTGTAGCCAAATGGAATCTTTATTTTAATATCACAGCCATGCACCCAATGAGATTCCAAGATGCAGTATTTCCAATTTCGCTTCCTCCATCGCATTATTGGAACAAACCACTACCGTCATAAAATAGGGCAAATCGGTAACCCACGATGTCACTTTTGTGGCCGCTATGATGAGACCCTGTTACATCTGTTTTGGGACTGCCCTATTATATCGAACTTTATTTTAGATGTGGAGCAAGTTATTTTTGGCAGACAATTTATACTTTCGAAGAATGACATTTGCTTTGGGTTTTATTATTCTGTGAAATCACCCATATCATTTTTTAATTTTTCATCTCAAGTACTTCATCTTCAGTAAAAAAAAAAAATTACAAACACGGAAATGAGATTTAGGGATTTTTTATATAAGTTAAAATTTGCTATTTAACTTGAGAAAGAACTCAAGCAAAGAGGAAAAGCTTTTATTTCTTAAGAGCAGTTAAAAGACTCATTTAGTAATTGCACTATACTGTTCAGTTAATTACGATTCATCATTGTTTTTGTATGTACTTATCATTACTTGTAAAAGGTTTTTGACCTGATTGTATCCTAATATATTCGAATTGGCACAAGAATGTTACCAATAAAGAAACCAAGTGTGGTAAAAAATAAAAAATAAAATGAGAAAAAGTACTGTATACTATATATGCTCTACTGCACTATACAGCAAGTAGTGAGCCTCCTTGCATATTTATACTTATGTATGTAATGCACAGTGCATGTACAGCAATTGTGTGAAACTATACAGTAGCACTGATTCTCTAGATCTTCGTAGAATAATATACGTGTACCCTGCAGAAACAAAACACAGCATGCAATTCCCGATCGTAGAGTGTGCCTCTGTAATTGGCAGCTGGCTTCCAGTCTCGCTACGCTGGTTACTTTTATTTTACACTTGACACTATAGTGTGTTGACTTCCGATCATTGAACTAAACTGTTTTTTGGCAAACATGCATGGCGAGCAGATCAAGCATTCTACGTTTACACTTCTATAGAGAAATTTGATCTATACTTTTGCTAATAAATCAGAATGATTCATTTGCGTAAAATAAACATCTTTACTTTGAAGGATCAGGCTGAGAGATTATAAAACTGCCTCATCGGGTGGGGATTCGGAGGGGTAAACAGTGGGATGGGGGCAAGTATTTTCAATTAGTATTTAAAAATCGATGATGATGATGATGATGATGATGATGATGATGATGATGATGATGATGATGATGATGATGATGATGATGATGATGATGATGATGATGATGATGATGATGATGATGATGATGATGATGATGATGATGATGATGATGATGATGTTGATGATGATGATGATGATGATGATGATGATGATGATGATGATGATGATGATGATGATGATGATGATGATGATGATGATGATGATGATGATGATGATGATGATGATGATGATGATGATGATGATGATGATGATGATGATGATGATGATGATGATGATGATGATGATGATGATGATGATAATGATAATGATAATGATGATGATGATGATAATAACAATCATCATCATCATCATAATCATAATAACAACAATAATCATAATATTAAAACTAATACTTATTATAATTAATAATAAAAAACTGCCTGCTTAGCAAGACGACAACTCTGTACACCAACCAGTTTCGAGTTAGGGGAATCGAATTTCACTTACCGATAGTGAATGCCGACGCTGCTTGTAATACGTAAGCGCTCCCAATTAGAAAGTTTGATGATTGGAATTCGTCCATGGTATCGGTATATAGAACACCATTTGCTTTGAATGAACCCGTGAAGAGAAATACCATCGTAACGCCAGATAGAAACACACCGATTGAACGTTGATTTATAATCCCGCTAGTCATTTTTTGTTACTCTAGTCATTAATTTTGGGAACGCTAATTATTTACTTTAAAACTATTTTTTGGGGTGACAACAGCTAACTCTAGATCAATATACACTGTTACTGAGCTGTAATCATAGCCCTGGCTCCCTGTACTAGTCCCTTTGTGGATTCTATCATGTGCGATAGTTATATTCAGTATCAACTATAACGGCGCTGTTTCTCTTGTGTTTCCCTTCTTGAATCAGAGCCGTATGTTATACGACGTACACAAAGGCAGTATATACGATGGTAGCCTATAATGATCGTGAGAAGTAAAGTGCAAACATTTAGAACTCGTAAATGTTAACTCATTACCTGTTGTATTGGCTGTATTGTTTCACAGATGAATGTAAATTTCAGACGGTGACGATAGTTTTGTCGATGATTCTGAGATATTTAATATAGTTATGATGGAAGGAGTGAATCTGTCCACTCTGTACGTTACTAACATCAAAAATGAAATAACCAGAGGTCTTAAACTCCAAAAGTCACATAGTAGGATTAAAATTCGGCATAACTTTTTTTCTAATAGGGTTGTGAATGAGTGGAATGGTTTGCCTGAGAAAATTGTACTTGCAAGTAGTGTCAATGGGTTTAAGAATGCTTTGGACAAGCACTTTAAGCATTGTAATCGGGTCTGAGTGTTTGTGTCTTCAGTTTTTTTTTCTCTCTATAGGGTCCTTGATGGGGACTTAAAGTGTCCCCTCCTGATCCTTTTTTTTCTACTAAACTAAACCTATACCAGTATTTGAATATCGGCTAAACCCCCCCCCCCCAACCCCCAGACCAAAATAATTTTAAACGTCAGATGGCCGTATTTTGTGTAGTAGCCCTAAACACAAGGATTTGCTAATTAATTTAAATTACATTTATGTGACGTTGACACAGAGAAAGGGGGGGGGGGGTTGCCACCAGTAGTTCTTTTCCTGCTTAATACCGGAATCCCCAAATTGACGATCGGAAGTGGGAGCCCCCCCCCCCCCTCCTCTCCTTCTCTCTCTCTCTTTGTACTCGCCACTCACTCTAAACGTCCGATAGAATTATGGTTGATTAAAGATGATAAAACATGGGTTCAGTTTACATGATTTATTTTTTCCTGTTCATGATTCCATATCATACACTTCCTCTGTTCCCAAAACGTAAAACAAAATACCAGAAAGAAATAAATAATAATAAAAAATAATAACTTAACAAAATTGATTCTTTATGAAAAGAGTAAATTGAAACAGAAACAGAACCAAAACCATAAGTGGAAAAAAATTGTTATTTAAGAAATCAGCATTAACAAGACAAACTAATCAGGTAACAAACAATAACAGAGGAAGAAAAAAGGGCTAGATTTTTGCAAGATTATCCTGACCTGCAATCATGGTAAAGCGACAAAGCCACCCTTTTTTAGTGTCTTCTTATTACGGTGGCTTAACAGGGACATAGAAAAAAACAAGTGTCCCCAAATCTCAAAATTTGACTTTTTATCTCAAAATGTTGTATTTGTTTTTTTCCCTTATAAGTCAAAATTTTGACTTTTCATCTCAAAATTTTGACTTTTCATCTGAATTTTTTTCTTTTCTATGTCTCTATTAAGCCACCGTATCTTATTGCTTCTATGGTTGTGTACGATAATTTTGCGTCTTCCTGTACTGATTAGACACACTGAATATGTCGTTTAAATGTTTAAATGTCAAGATTTTAACCAATTTGTTGAGTGCAAGTTTTAAGCCATGCATACAGTCCCTAACGATAACACATTAAAAAAAATAGTAGCGAAACATCTAAAAGAAGTAAACATCAAGTTTGTCTGTTGAGAAAAACTTTCATGAAATATTGTAACTATTTATAGGAATAATACACCAAAATGTCACGCGTGTGCGTAGTTACATAGATCTCTCTTGCTTTGTACTTAACACTACAGTTTAACCTCCAGACCTTTAGGCCTTCGAATCTTACTCCCAGGGCATAATCAAACATCATTGAAACTGTCGTAGTTGGAGAATCAAACCAAACCAAACTACGAAGCAACATCAGAGAGACGTACATTTGATACCAATAATCTCTAAAAGAAAAAGGGTTGTTGCTCTTCGCATCATGGGATGCATAAATCATAAAATAAACCAAAACATCGGCTTACGTATACTAGTCGTTTTACAAACCTTAATGATATTTACTCTATAGAATCTGTTTCGCCAATTGAATATTTCCATTGGAACCATTGTTATATTTTCTTACACCAGAGAAAAGGAAATATGTGAATCTTTATACCAGAAATTCTTCCTATAGGAAAAACCCATAGTATATGACATTAGTTGTAAATACCAACAAATTCATAAAATTAAAGTGTTTTTTGTCGAGTGCTAAAAAGACAACAATTGTGCAATATTTTGGAAAAATATTTTATTAAGTGAAAGAAGAATATATGTTTTAGTTATTGCCAAGTTTTTACACCAAACTACTACCATGGGATTAAATATTGCACCAAAAATAAATAAAAAATTATAAATTAATGAAGCCTACTATAGTCACCGTACTAGTATTTAAGAAACAAATAAACATACAGAGTGTATAAATGTAACATTTTCGAAGTAAGAAAATAATGTCTTTAAGAGAAAAGAAAATGCACACTATTCACGGCATATTGCACCTAACTTTGTACATGTCCGCTTAAACTTTCGTTATTTTATGAGTGATGTAATAGAGTTGTTCAAAAGAGAGGGGCTTTTCAGGCGGGGAGGGTAACCGACTAGAGTGCACAAACATTTTACAGGTTTTAATTACCCAGGTTTCATCCTCTTCCCCTGCCACATCCACAAGCCAAAACTGAAAATACTAAACACCGTGTTTGGTTTATTTCCCAAATTCCCCCAAATTCCCAATTTTTTTGAGCCACAGAAAGTTGTTTCAGGTTGTGAACCCGCAGTGTTGGATCCATTGGTCCAACAGATGTACAGAAATTTTAATTAAAGCGACCTTTGACTTCATCCTCTCCCTCTGTACAATTTGTGATCTTAAAATGCATCTTCACAACAATCTCCTTTCTGATCTTAAACTGAGCTATTGGAAGTTATGAAAGATAACATTTCTCACTTTTCTTGCCAATTTCTTACTTCTTACTCTTACTTTGAAATGTACCTTAAAGTCACAAAAAAAAAACTGTGAAAAGGAACAATCTTTAAATTTGCATAATTGATTGAGCACCACACTTCCCCCTACACCAGAACAACCACAGCCCTCAACCATATTTCAACATGCCAATCATATGTAGTTCTAAAACTCTACAGTGCCTATTGAGAGCATTACCATCCGTTTTTGTCAAATAGTACAAAAGAACAGGGTGTGAGGGTGGGCCAACCATGTAGTATTCTTCAGGCCCAAGCTTCTTGTACTATGCCCTGGAACCTCAACCTATGACTAAACAAAAAATAACAACTGTTACTCGAAACAACTATTTAGGGTTTTCGAAATTACTAACATTATTTTTTTCCTCCAGAGATGAAACTGCTAACCAATTCTACCTTCAGCGAACATCAAAATAAATCAAATGCTGAGTTATAAAACTAAATCTATGCCACTGAAAAGAAATATGAAAAAATACACCATTTTTCAAAGAAAAATAAAACAATAGTGAATAAAAGAAAAAGAAGTTTAAATATATGCGTAAAAAAAATATATGACAGAAGATTGACTGACCAATATGGAAATGTCAAGCTGCCATCAAAAGTTTACATTTTCACAAAACGATGTCAGGAGTTTTAAGGGATTCCATCGTATTGTCAACTTATTTTTCAACAAACTGCAGCAAACTGTTCATTTGATTTAATAGTCCAAATATGAGGAACTTTAAACATTTTACAATATTAAATGTGCTATGCATTTTTCAACAGCTTTGTACAAATTGTCCTTTTACTCGGTCATTACTTGGTCAATTGATGACACTTTTATTCTGATCAATTTTAAGATTTTGTTGCAAAATGGTGAATTACACATATCCTACATGAAAAATTCAATTTTTTTTATTTACAAATTGCCAAAATGAAAACATTCCATAAAGATGGTAAACAGCATTTTTTCTCCAGAAAATTGTTGAAAGTACTCACTTGAAATTAAAATGAACTTATTTATAGTTTTGCCCAAAAATGTTGAAATATAATTGGCAATCATTTATCTCATTTTGCGAATTAATGACACATCGATCAGCTACCGAAAGAAATTCATCAAAATTTGTCCCAAATTGTTAACATACTTCACTGTCACTTTGCTGAAAATTGCGACTTTCTTTACCGACAGATTTGAACATTTTGACGGCATGCACTTTGATGTTACCATTGATAAAAGAAAACATTGAAAAGAACTGAAAGCTTTGCTGATATTGCAACACAGTCCATAAAGTACAAATCATTGTATTGTTACTACGAGATATTCCAAAAACCCGCCAAAACAGCTTATCAACCTACTGGGATTTATTTGAAGACCAAGTCCTCAGGGCCACCATATATAATGATTAACCCACTGCCTTTGTAATGGAACTACCATCCATGAGGACGAGAGGTATCAGTTAATGACGGATTCCCACAACCATTATCTCACCACACATTACTCCTCCCATAGACCTACCAATTTACTCACTTATTTGAGCTTCTGAGAGATCACCACTACCATTGTCCACACATTACCCTTCTCATACACTCTACATTTTACCCATTTATTTGGGTTTCTGAGGGATCACCACTACCATTATCCACCCATTACCCTTCTCATCGACCCACCATTTTACCCACTAATTTGGCAGAAGGATTCACACAGCCACTGCTTGTATCACACACCCACTTATCTCCCACTTGCTTTAGCAGTATGGACCATGCATTCTTCTGGACTTCCAGGACTTCACTTCTCCCTTTTCAGACCCAAATTTCTATGAATTCCTGGGCAAGAAAATTGCAAAATAATCTGAAGGATGATGACTCCATGCTGACTGGCTCTGTATCTGATTTTAAATGAGACAAAAGCATCTGGCAATAAATTTATCAGAATAGAAGCATGAAATCCTTATTTTATCCCTTTAGAACAATGTTCAAGTACCAAATGCCTTCTAGAACGAGGGGTTCTCAATAGTGGGGATCGGCCCACAAAAGATTGCAATTCTTCCCACAAAATAAAGATAAAAACTTGCACTGATATGGTATGCCCTCGCTTATGACTTAAGCAACCTACTGACCTATCTTGCACATTGGTCAATCTATGAGATTACAGTGAAATTGTAACCGTCTGACCATTTGGTTGTACTGTACCAATGTCCTTTTCTGGCCTTCGTGAAAACTTAATTCAGAAAACCTCTTCTCGAAATAATGCCTGATATAATTGAGATTGAGGGTCTGGGTTCTCAGACAAAATTGTTTCAAGCTGGCGATAAGATGCAAAATGCTGGGTTAACCAGTACCTCAATGTTATATACAGCAGGTAATTAACAGCTCCAAGCAAGAAGAAATTGCGACGTCCAATCATAAGGTTCTATTCTGATCCAATCATCTCTTCATTATTCTTCCCTACTTCTGTACAAACCACATTCATGGTTCTTGTACCTCATCGCTGACAAAGACGGACTTCACACAATCCCTCCCCCCCCCCCCCCACAGCCCTTCATCTCTTAAATGGCCACATCAATGTGTATTTCATCTCCGTCCGTCATGTCGTATCGACTCATCGGGAGAGATTCCAGGAACAGCTCTTCCAGGTTCCCAGCTCTGCCTTCATCATTACCTACCATGTGGTACATTTTGATCTTTCTGTAAATATAGGAAAGCGAAGAATGATGTCGCTAGGCCACATTTTTCAAACCATCACACCCCTAGACGGTGCCCGTCTTTTCAAACATCGTGGAAAACACGACAGAATAAATAAGCAAACCAGACAATGTGGAATAGAATTATTTTAAGGAAGAATCTTTCCTTACAAATAATGTGAAAGGTAATGCTGTATTTTTCCATTATTAAGACTTTTATGCTAAATATCGATGAAAAGTTTTTGACTGTTGACGAGTAAATAAATAAGCTGATAAAATTACTGCGAAGTGTTGAGTATCATATCACTAGGGCACCTTCCACCACCCCCCCCCCCCATCTTGGGTGCATCTGTATTCAATAATATCAGCAGCTTTACCTGTTCTTAATTAACTGTAGGCCCTAATGTTAGGCTAATTCAAACAACAACAAGCACAGGCAGTAGTAATAGTAGTAACTTGACTTAGCCTATACCTTAGTGATTCAGTTTGTAGGTGACATGTGTGTGTGTAGTAAAATCTGTCGTTATTGTCTGTTTGAGAACGCCAACTCCATTGAAAGAGTTTCCTTCCCTACTCTTTGGGTACTTTCAAGCGTATTCTGACATTTTAGGAACATTTTTGCATCAGGGTTAGACTCAATTCCAGCCGTTTTTTGTAGTGTTTAACAGAGATCTATTTGACAGGACCATAGGATATGAATCCTGGTGTATTAAAACGACTGGTTAACAGGATACTGTCATACTGTACGCTGTGCTTTCCTGACTTGTGACTTAACTTTTTTTTTCTTGTTTGGTGTGGGGGGTGGGGTGGGGTGGGGTGGGGTGGGGAGGAGGATTGTTTGAAACAAAGCTTTCCAAATTACTTAATAGAAAGTCATCTTCATGGTAAATGGGTGGTGAAATCTAAAAAAAATTAATAGGTAACAGTAAACATTTGGATTTCTGACAAACATCAGAAACGGCATTTCTGCATCTCGAAAACAAAAAAAATCTTTAGCGATATTTGGCGAGGACTTTTCTTGGTCATTAGCAGCACCTCGCAGCATGTGACTTCATAGAGTGCTTACCTGGTAGGAACCGTCAACAATTCCGCACAGAAGAGTTTCAATTTGCCCACCGATTGAGTGAGGTGGATGGTACACTGGTGAATAGAGCGTCCTCCGTAAACAAACGATAGAGCAGCATACTCTTGAAAACCTCTGCCAAGATCGACTTCATCAAACGGCCTAAGTTCACCTGAGTAATGGGGAACAAATGGGGAACAAATGGGAACAAATGGGGAACAAATGGGAACAAATTGTAGACAAATGGGGTGCCTTTCAATCATAAGGTCCCCCGTTCGAGTCACTCCAAGGTTAATGTATGTCGTCCAGTTACAGAGTTGTTGACAATTGACAATTCATAATCATGGACGTTAAATATGAATCTAAGAGACTGACTTCCGTCAGCTTGCAGCTTTGATAAGCCAATGATGGCTTCTTCGCGAGTTCCTGGAGGATCTAAAATACATACATACATACATACATATATACACACATACATACAAATAAACCTCAATCCACCACCAAAATGAAGTAATGGCATATTTCATGGCATATTATGATGATATCTATACGGCTACACACTTGAAAAATATGATAACATCATAACAGTAGTAAGACCGCTTAGACAGAGCCTAGGTTTGATTGTTTACGAAAAAATAATGGAAATTTTTCTGCATATCTGTAAGTCAAAACCTGCTTTCTCATAGCATTTTGTAAGTGGAATATAATACTTTTTTTGTTGCCTAATCTGTCGAACTACTGTGATCCAACTTCCTGAAATAATAGAGGGAAAAGCTAGACTAAATACGTTCCATTAAGTCAACCACATCTAGAGTTAGGGGCAAGATTACTGCATTGAATTTGTTTCTCTTTAATTTTTCTTTCTAATATAAATATTAGTGTCTGCCACTGGAATATCCCATTAAGAAGAGATGCAAACCAAAATACAAGCAAAACCTTACAGGAGAGAAATGAATATTATGTTGGAAATAGTTCCTCCAAAACCTGACAATTTTTATCTTTTATCCAAAAAATCGATTCAAGTTTCATTTTCCAAATGCAATTTCGAGTTGCCTTTCAAGTAACTCAACAGGAGCTAATACTTGTGTGGAACGGCTATTGCAACCCTAAGGGACCCTTGACATACCGTATTTCTGATATAGTTCTGCATATCTCTGAGGTTTTGTCTTTGCTTGAACGAAGTGTCGCATGTAGAACCTCTCAGCTTTATCTCGTTCGGCGGCAGTTATCTCACTACCGTTGAGTACCTCGATGTTTGGCAAGCTGAAATGAAACGAATGTCAACAGAAGTAAGATGTTTAACTCACATTCCAATGGCTAGAGTACATTGATCCCAACAGACAGGGACTCATTCGAAGCTCCTTTAAACAGCTTTTAGGGGTCTCCTTTTTAACCTTCAAGAATCTGGCCAAGACCAATAACAAATATGGAACCTATCATCAGGAACACAATCTAAGCTCCATTAAACAGCTTTCAGGGGTCTCCTTTTAACCTTCAAGTATCAGGCCAATAGCAATAACAAACATGGAACCTATCATCAGGAACACAATCTAAGCTCCATTAAACAGCTTTCAGGGGTCTCCTTTTAACCTTCAAGTATCAGGCCAAGAGCAATAACAAACATGGAACCTAATCATCAGGAACACAATCTAAGCTCCATTAAACAGCTTTCAGGGTCTCCCTTTAACCTTTGAGTATCAGGCCATAACAAATATGGAACCTATCATCAGGAACACAATCTCAGCTCCTTTAAACAGCTTTCATGGGTCTCCTATTTACCTTCAAGAATCAGGCCAAGAGCAATAACAAACATGGAACGTACAATAGTAACACAATCTGAGCTCCTTTTAACAACTTTCAGGCTCCCCTATGATCCTTCAAGAATCAGGCCTAGAGCATTAAACTATGGAACCTATCATCAGTAACACAATCTCAGCTCCATTAAACAGCTTTCAGGGGTCTCCTATTTACCTTCAAGAATCAGGCCAAGAGCAATAACAAATATTGAACCTAACATCAGGAACACAGTCTAAGCTCCATTAAACAGATTTCAGGGGTCTCCTATTTACCTTCAAGAATCAGGCCAAGAGCAATAACAAACATGGAACGTACAATAGTAACACAATCTAAGCTACTTTAAACAGCTTTCAGGGGTCTCCTTTTAACCTTCAAGAATCAGGCCTAGAACAACAAACAAAGGCATAAGAAGCTTGACGATAACCTTCTAGTAGGTCAAAAACATAACCAGGTCTTGTGAAGGAACTTTGGCGATGTGTAACTGTTAACAAGGCCTTCAAGCAATCAAACACAGAATCCTTCTCACCTCGCAATGAACAGCTTCCTGCGATCCTCTATGGAGTGTTCCTGACAGATTGTGGTTTCCTGTTTAAGGAAAAAGATACATGGTTGATGCAAAGATATATCGTGGAGTGAAGCTCGGTCAGTACCTGTTACGAACTATTGAACGTACCTGTGAGAGCACCGGACAGAACTGACCATAAAATGGTTTTGAAAGTCAACCGAGGGTGTTCTGTTGATTATATGAATTAGTTAAAAGTATGTTTTTTGGTTCAGTAATTAGAATTTCCAAAAAAAATGGATTGACATTTATATTTAGTTCAGCACTGAGAAGATGATATCATCATCAAGTTAGCCTTAAAGGAGCATTCAAAAGAATATATTTTAAATACGAATATCTTGAAACCAGTATAGCTATTGAAAATATACCAGCCCTCAATTTGTTGAAAAAATACCAGCCCTCAATTTGTTATCTTTTTTTCTTGGCCTTTAAACATATCAAGTCTAAAAGTCAGAATCATCCTATAATCTTCCTCTAAAATCAGCAGAGGAAAAACCACCCACAAAACCAAAAAAAAACACAGCTGTGCTAAACAGCCCACTTCTCTATCAAAGCACACCAATACACACACTCAAAAACCATTCATATGTAACAGTAATGATTAACTTTATCATATCTAGTCAAATAATCTTAATGTGGAGTGCTAGCTCAGTGGTTAACGCCGGTGCCTTTCAATCATAAGGTCCCGAGTTCGAGTCACTCCAAGATTAACGTATGTCATCCAGTTACAGAGTTGTTGACAATTGACAATTCATTATCATGGACATTAAATATGAATGTAAGAGACTGACTTCGGTCAGCTTGCGGCTTTGATAAGCCAATGATGGCTTCTTTGAGAGTTCGTGATTGCAAGAGGATCTAAAATACACTACATACATGAACATATACACAGCCCACTTCTCTATCAATATACACACTCAAAAGCCCTTCAAATATAACAGTAATGGTTTCCTTTATCATATCTAGTCAAATAATCTTAAACTGTGAACTACTTGAAGTACAACGAAAGCTTTAGATTGAAAATATCAGCCAATAAATTCCAGAAATACCTGTATTCGAAGGGATTTCAAACGGGGAAACTTTGTGAGGGCCTCCAAATCCGACCAATCGGAGAGTCTGGTGTTGCTCATGCAGAGCATTCTGAGCGCTGGAAAGCCCGGATCATCGTCACCCTCCTGTACCTCCTTGAGATCGATCATCATGTCCGTTTGTGACTTTTCGTCTTTCTGTCTGTTTGAATATTCATGAGGTGTCTTAGGTTTCTGGATAGCGTGGTCCAGGTAGCATTTCAGCATTCTCTCGGAGCCCAGCGCCACCACCGATAACATCTCCTCCATCAGATGGTTGATCACGTCCACTTCCTGTCCGCTCTTCCCGACGTCCGCTTCGTTCGCGAAGAGTTTCCGGTGAGCGGGGGATCTCTGCTCGCCTCCGCTTCTCGTTCTGGTCCTCTTAGGGTGGGGTGAGCCCTCTAGTTTCTTACTCCTGGGACTGTACGTGAGTCTTCGGGGAGAGACGACCTTACGCGGAGATGGAGGAATGTAGGTCGTCACATTCTCCAGCGGGTTCTTGGACAAAATTAATGTCTCGAGAGATGGTAACTGGTTTAGCTTTCCGACTTCTTCCCATCTGTTGCAAGATAAGAATGCATTCAGTTGTGTGCACATATTGAGGAGAGGGAGGGCCACGTTCAAAATTCAAAGTATTCATTGGCACAACCTTGCGTTTAATTGTGCATATGTGGACACAACTGCACTACAGAGTTCATGAGTAAAATATGGTAGAATGTAGAGTTACATGTAACTTACATGTACACTGCATCTGAAGTTAAGTGAGCACAGAAGTGCTGAACATGCACATTTGACATGTTGTGAAGGTATACTAATACCAGACCTCCGAAAAAATGACCAATATGTACAGATGTAGGAGAGGTGTGTAGGTTTGGTGAATAGAACACCAGTTTTGTGGATGATACCAATTTCTCATTTTACCTCCTCTTTGAGGGTATTTAGTTACAATGCAATCTGAATCTGGCGTAAACAAGTGGTCCTCTGTCAGATGACCTCAAAAACTGATTTTGGTCGTCTGAAGAGAAAGTTGGTAGTCTGGGACAACCCATTAAAACATTTGCCTTGTATAGGGACAACATAAAACATTTTTCTATTGCATTTTAAATTTCACAAAAAAAGAAGAAGAAAAAAAAATTAAATCACAAGTTGGTAGTAGACGTAAACCAGGAAAGTAACAAATATCTCAACTTTAAGATAATCAGAATTGGGAAAAGGACCAGTGGGCAGGGGTTTAGGCAGCCAGCCGTTTTTTGCTCGGCCAAATTTGGAAACTGATGGCCTATTTTTCCGTGCACGGCTTGCAAAATATATATGAAGCCGTGCAAAGTTTTCAGGACTGAGTATGCCAATATACAGAGTTATACAAATGATACAATGATGTCAATATTGTTTTGGTTTTTCTCTTTTTTTGTTTCCGACTTATCCTGACTTTACCAATCAAATCTCGTATTGACTAACCAAACAGCTTGCATTTTACCCTCCGATACCTAAAAAATACCAAGTTTCAATGGGGGCGTCGCCCCTTTAAACCCCACAAAGGCCCCTAAGGCAGGCCCCTTGATGCCCGTCTGTTTGGTACAAAGACAAATAAGCGAAGATCAAAACGGGTCAGAGCCAAGATTAAAGGGGCACCGAATTGATCTATGCATGGGAAAGGGAAGAGTGAAAGAGGGAGAGTGAAAGTGGGAAGTGAAAGTGGGAAGTGAAGTGGGAAGTGAAAGTGGGAAGAGAGGGAAAGTGAAAGAGTGAAATGAATATGTGCAGACAGATAAGAGAGGAGGTATTGTGAATGTGAAACACCTCAAATATACCTTTTGAAATAGTTTTGGTTTAAACGGAGGCATTTCAAGTTTGCTAAACTCTTATTGATGTCCTTTGTCGATGCAGTAATCCTCCAGTACTCTGAAAATCAAAATATACGACAACGTTGGATCAGGTAATTGGCAGGTAATCAGGGAATACTTTACAGCAGCAGTTCTTAATAGACTGCCGCACAGGCCACATATGCTCTGGAATAGATTTTAAAATCCAGCCAGTGGATAAAAAACTGGCCTTTAGTTTTAGGACAGAAACACAATATTGGCCAGTGAAGTTGAAATATACTCATATCATGGGTACAAAGAACAACATCTTAGGTGTTATGTAACATCTTACTTAAATACATGCAATGCCACATAATGCAGTGATTCGATTTTGTGGCATATACTCAAAAATTATGTACCTAACCAACTGAAGATGATAGAATTTTGTTTCAAAGTCCAAACAGTTTCAAATAAAATTCACAAATAATTTTACAAGGTACTGTTTGTTGTTTTTATCCTCCCTGAGTTAAATCTAGGTAGGAGGTAGTGACATAAAAGTTTGAAACTTTTGAATAATAACTGGTACTCATGAATATGCAACACATACCATTTTGACAGAGATGTAGTTCTTTTAAGTTGGGCAAGACATGGCCAACAGCAATAGCGTCTCTCCAGGTGGCTCCTGTGTAATTCAGAACTAGATTTTCCAGACAACTTTTCGGGCGTCCTTCAGGCCATGAGATGACATTCTAAAGAAGATATTTAAGCATTTGTGATTCATGAGTGAATGTAGTGACACCACTAATATATGCACATAGCATTTTCTACCCCTTTTTTCTGCTCCTTTACTCCCTCCACCCTCCTCCCCCACATTTGCTCCGCCCCCTTATACCAACCTCAGTGCTATAGATCACAAACATGTCAGCAATTATAAATTTAAAAAAAAATTGGTCTACCCTATGGCATTCTGTACTATACACAGTGTTAATGGAACATTCCGCGGGTATTAATCATACAATGTGTTCACAATGTATACTTTATACGCAGACTGGTCTATACAATTTCGATACAAATTTCAAAATGGAATTGGACATAAATGCTTAAATCCCTAAACAATGAAAAACCAAAATATGTAGTAGTAGAATCCCATTGGTTAAATGCATTAACTCTACATTTTACCTCCACAGAATAACAAAGGTGGTAGAAAAAAGGAACTTTCCTATAACAATTAGTGACATAGACTTACATTAAAAGGTCTAAATCTATTCCCAGTCAAGTTAAAAAACTTTAACTTTGGCAAGCTTGAAATAATTTTCATGACATCACTCCAGTTACTAAGAAGATTCTGAGACAAATCCAAGTCCACCACGTTGGGGCAGAGGGACGAGATGCTATCGTGGGCGACATCTACACTGTCAATATTCGTGCTGCTCAAAACCTGGAAAACAAAAGGATAGTTATTAAACAAAATCAGTGGCGGATTCAGAATTGTTCGGAACAGGAATTACCACCGGTGACACGTATCGGTAGCTATCAACAGTAGTACCAAAATAGCAATGCATGAGAAAACATTGCTAATAGGATAGTATGTGCTCATTCTAGCCTACAAAGCATGCTACTTTCTTGCGAGTAAACTTTCCTTTGCATCAAAGTTTTAGTGCCAAAAGAAATTTCAGAGGTGGATCTAGTTTTGGTTTCTACTAAACTTACTTCCAGTGACCAGGTTATACTTCATATAACTTGCCAGACGGTCTCTGCTATAAACTGAATGAAACCCTCTATGCTGGCTGACTGCCTGTTATTAACATGATTTTGAGTTGGCAGCAGTGGACCATATATGTTGTGTTGTTCTCTTCCTGACCATGGTCAGTGAAAAGTTTATATGCAGTAGCCTTGTTGTCAAGTTTCTTATATGCTTTCAAATGTGTAGGTTTGCTGCATTCTGTGTTTGCAGTGTTATATTGTGCTTTTCCATATCCCAACCTGGCCTGGACATATTGCATTACAGCTTCAGCTTCTTCCAGGCCATAACTTTAGCTTAATTTGGCTCAGGCTGACACAGGTTTCTATTGACAGCATTTATCATGTCCCATGTATTCTGTCCTACATATCAATTCCTTCACCCCCAAAAACGACACTAAAAAGTACTGCAATATAAGCTCTTTGAAGGATAAAGTGTGACTCATCGCCCCCAAACGTGAGCGCTGTGGATCAACGCGGTCAGGAAGATTGGACTGATCTATTCTGTTGCGGGGTTTTTTGCGGTTTTTTTATATTGCTGTGACGCAACTATTGCATTCTCAATGTATATGGGTATTTGGGTGAGTAAAACTACCAATTAATGTTCTTTTAAAGTAATTTTGAGTTCTAAATGGTACAGCAACAAAATCCACTACAATTACACACAAACGATTAAACCGTGCGTAGTTACAGTCCCCTATACTAGGGGCTACCACGCGGGCGTCTACAATAGCGTCTCTCAAAGTTGGGCAAGAAGGTCGATATTTTCTAACGAAGACGTTCATTTGTTACATCTAGGTCCGATTGAAAACTTTAACCAATCACAATAATTTTTATATGTACACAGAATCTGTCACTCATTTGTTATGCATATTCAATTTAGACAAAGAGGAGGGCCAGTGTTATAGAGACACAATTGAACTTTCAAAAATGGGAGTTTCAAAAGCCACACGACGCTACATGTTGCCATGTGTGTTTTACGTGTGACTTTTGGTTTTCAAAAGTTACGTATTTCTACATTTTTAACCCCCAAAGTCCGATTGTGCCATGCTAAATAGAAACTAGAAAACAACAGAGATATGAAGAGATTTATTCCACATTTCTAAAGATGTTTTAGACAAAATGTAATGAAATGAGGAAAGAACTGTTATCGGTGAAGAAAAACATGGCCTAACAGTAAGTCAACGAGGGGTGTGGGTAGTAACTGTTGTGACTTTCCGCCGCTGCATAAGGAAGAGCCCTAGGGAATTGATATGCTGTATGTATTCTCATCATACTTATCTAAAGCAGGTCTCTCACCAATTAATTGCTACCTCTTTTATTGAACAATTATTGGCATTACAACATCACACCTGTCCCTGACCTTATCATTAATTGGTATATATATATTCAGAATTTTCCTGACCCAACAATTGTAGTGATACTGTATACATGGACTTATATAATATTCTCCCAGTATAGCTATGTGCTTATTTATAGTTATTCAGACTTTGTAGACCTTCACAGACCTACCAGCTATATATTTTGTTTTATACAGCCTACTGTTCTGCAGTCCCAAACTTTTCCTTTTTTCATAGACATGTATTTTATAGGCAATGCCTTGAGCAACTGTTCGATAAACTTCAATTTATTTACTGATTACTGAGGCACAGATTGTGGAGTGTGATCCTAAACATCTCATCACAAGTCACGATATCAAAGACTAAACTTACATAAGCCGTTACGAATGCAGAAAATTCTCTGTAGGCCTAAGGGGTGGGCTACACCCTATGCAGGAGGCCCTTTGGCCTACCTAACGTTACGCTTACGGTATAACGTCGATCAGTATTACATATCTTGTGTTTAGACCTACCACATTTGTGAGGTATTCGAGCTCAGCTGAGCAGCTTATGCGTCGTGGCCGACTGAATATAATCATATGAACGAAATTTTCTTCATTTTCGTCATCGACGCAGTATTTCTCCCTGAGAGCCTCGGAAAAGCTTTTCGACATTCTTCTCCACAATATACCGCGATTTGATCGCTTTCAGGCCAACTTCTAAGAAGAAATATCGAAGAAATCGTTATTTCGCAGTTCGATACGCTACTCAGCTGGGCAATGGACAATTTCAAAACTTTTGTCTGTTTGTAAATGCTGTTTACATTGAAATACTATGACGTAGTCTGCGAACATTCATAAGAGGTCAAAAGAGCATATGGATATTCATATTTTGTGGTTTTTACTTGCAAGTGTTGAAATCCTACCAAAGGAAATAGTATGAGTCAAGACAATATAAATTGAACAAGGACTTATTAACTTGATATTTAATAAAAAGTATCCCTGAACGGTGGTTCAGTAATCACTGGGACTAGAGGACCTGAATCCTGTCTCGGACGAATGTAAAGCTGCCTTATTATTCTCTTTTATTAACAAGAACAATAGGTGTCAATGTTTCAAATTAGTGGAATGTTGGTTCGAGTGGACTCGGATCTACTCGGCTTCGACTCGGGCTGTAGTGGACTCTGACTCGGACCAAGATCGACTCGAACTCGGCTCTGACTCTGATTTGTTCAAATCGACTCATAGAAATTGATTAGTCATAGAAATGGCAACTTCTATGACCCGACTACAACTCACCACTGAAATCAGCAGCGGTTATTAATGGTCAGAAACTTGAGGTTTCAATATAGGGAGCCTGAGGGTGAGGAAAAAATTCCGAACGTGCAATTTAATATTTCCATTTTTGTGTTACAGCCCCTAAATCGATGCAAAATATTTCAATATGGCACGAAAAAAAATCAATTTCTGGCCCAAGCCTGTATTAAAATCAGTTCTTTTGGCAAATCTTCTTGAACACTAAGCAGGCGCGTAGCCAGGAATTTGACAAGGGAGGGGCTTGGCTACGCGCCTGACACTAAGTCACTAACATGTGAAACTTGTAGGATTTTGCCCTACCCTTGTGATTAGTATTGCTGTTAACCAATTTTATACGCTACTATGACGTCATACGATCGATTTCAGGGGTCGTACATTTTCAGCTCATTATACGCCCATAATCCAGTTGTCCAACATGGCCGATTTCGGTGAATTCGAGAACACAAACGCTGAAAATGCTGCCCCAGCCGCAGAAGAAGTCGACCCAGCCGCTGAATTTCTTGCAAGGGAACAAGATCAATTAGCTGGGATCGAGGACGACAATTTAGGGGGTGATTCAACACCAGCAGACACTGAAAACGATTTCCTCGGAGGCGAAGGTATATATTTATGTGTAGAGGTGTATATAGTAATTCCGCGACAACTCAACCTGGAGGCAAAATGCGCCCTTTCATCGTTTAAAGTGTCAGAATTGGTCGAACCTATTCGCGTGGATAGCAAAAAACACGAACAGAGACAATTTCTAGTCGCCTGAAAAAGAAAACATAATGTCGCCTACATTAACTAGGACTCGGCTGTATGCTTAGTCTGTAGCTGGATAGGTAACACAAACTGCACTATCATTACCATTACCAATATAAAATTTCTAACCAACCATAGCAAATACTTTGAATGCCACTTATTCCAAAGTTTCAGCGAAATCACATTTTGGTTCCCTATCCAGCTACAGTAGTCCTAATATTGTAGGCTGCTGTATTTATACATCAGCCAATGTGTTACCCGCAAACAAATGGTGTCACAACTAACAGTATTGTTAGTTTGCTGCCAACCATTTTCAGTGATACTATTAAAGGAATTTTAAGTGAAAAATGGGATCCCGTCGTTCCGTTCATATAGTTTTGTCTTTGTATTGCCCATAACCTTGCCCTGTGATGAATTCTAGTTTCTGTGATAGAGTGCTTGAAATGTTGGCCTGTCCTGCCAGAAAATTTGAATCATAACACAGACTTACGTTAAGAGGTGACGTGAGTTCGGCACATTGGTCAGACTTGATCAGACCTTTCTTAGCTTGGCCTTGTTACGCTCAAAGGAATGTGTACAGACTTTGTGTATGACTGTGAATACAAAAGATCTCACTCTAAGCTTGGCCTTTGATACAATACACATGAATGTGTATAGCTGTGATTCCATAATCTCTCAAATAACAAATATCTGAAGTTCTGAACAACATATTATGAAGAAGGACTAGTTAGGTAATTCTGGAATGTTTCTATCTCTACAAATTTTTGCTAACTTGTAATTGCACTGGGAAATTTTCATCTTAATGGCTATTTTACTTGTAGAAATATGAACTTTCCTCGCTTCAGTGTAACTTGCTAATGATAGCTCCCTGCAGCCCCCAAAACAATATGCCGAGATGATGTCACCGTCACTCCACTGTTCAAAATATGTTAGATTAAATTGGATATATATGAGATGATGCTTGGTTCATACACAATCGAAAGCACTCTTTGATACGAAATATTTCACATTCATTTTTATATATATGAAAGTTTGGGTTTCAGGTGGGCAAATATCTATATCTATTTATTGTACAGTATAGTATGCCACAGTAGTAGGATATTTTGTTGATATTATCTGGTTGGCCATTATGTCCTTATCAGATCTTGGTCGAGCGGTATGAGGAGTCAAATCGTTTCGAGGATATCAAGTGAATGCACAGTGTCTGACCACGACATTGATATTCCTCTCCCAAATATTTGCAACCTGCAAGTCCCAAGTACAAAAAAATGGAGGGTTTTAGATTATTTGACTGTGATTTACTCCTTGTGCACATGTTGCAGCATGTATATATATATACATGAAAAATATCTTTTAACGTAAGTTTAAATATGTAAAGTAGAGGTGTTACTAGGAGATCACCAACTTTGTAATTTTGCATCTTTTCCCCATTTATAGATAAACCCACAGGCGATCTTGTAGATGAATTCGGTGGTGCAGGAGATCCAATCCAGGTAAGTAAGAGTACAGTCATTATCGAGAACTTTCGTTCACAAAATTGTTCAGAGAATTAAGATGTGTATAACATGTACATGTATGCTTTACTCCTCACCACTAGGAGATGTCAGGGGGTTTGGATGGATCCCCTCACCCCGGTTCTGAAAAATGGGGGACTTTGTGGGTCTAGTGAGAGTTGAAACTAAATCATCTGATTCAAGTTTAAGTATAGAATGAAGGGAGGCTGAAATTCCAAATGTCCAGCAATTTAAGTACCCTTACCCACCTCACCCCTATAAAACACAAATAAAAAACAAGACAAGAGGGAACCTTTTGTCTCGCATGTAAACTAGGTTTTGATAACATCCAATTGTGTTCTTTTCATCACCAGGGCGATGACTTTCCTCAGACTAATGGACCTAGCGATTCTTACTCTGCCATCTCGAGCATAGATCGATCAGAGAATGAACCAGAAAAAATTAAAATATGGAGAGAGGAACAAGTCAAAATGTTGGATAAGAAAGGTCAGCCTGCTTTTCTGAACTTTTAATGTTGCTCTTGTTAGTTTGGAGTTTGATAGTATCTCTAGTTTGCTCTTATTTTTTTATTGTTATGTTTTAAGTTTTTATTGTCTGATCTATTTAATTTATTGTTTTTTTCTGTTATTAAAGTTTAGAAGTTTCTTTTATTTATAAAGCACTTTGAGATTACTTTTAGAAAAAGTACTATATAAATGTAATTGAATAATTAATTTAAAGAGATCTCCCAAATTTGCATAAATTTGACAAAGTTTGTTGCATCAGTGGTTCCATTGCAAATGATAATGACAGCTGTTTTAGATTTATCATTAGTTGGTTGTTTATGAAAAGAAATTTTGTGAGATCAAAAGTTAAGTTTTGTTCAGAGAGACAAACGACCACCTAGTCCATTTAAAGGGAGTTATGTGACAATAAGAGGTTTAAAGGAGTCTGACCCATATCTCACAAAGTTTTCAAATATTTGACTGAAAGTTGGTTGGTCTATCAGTTGGTGGAATAGCTGTTTTTATCATTTTTTTATTTTTTATTTGTTGCTCAATTGCTTTGTGGTTTGTCAACATTGGAGAAGAGATTTCAAGGGTGTCAGGAAAAAGGGTAAACGATGGATTGAAATTGTTCTGAAAGAGCAGTTGAATCATGAAAGCATTGCCGATGGTTTCAGTTTGGAAAAAAAAGGGTTTTAGACAGAAATGTTAAAAGATGAAAAAACTGTTTCCTACAAAGCCTACTAATGCACTGAATATTTGTTAATATTGTATTTTTTGTTGTCATGAAAATGCATTTGCTTCTTTTGCTTATATACTTATATGCTTATATAAGTTCATTTTTACTATAATATGTGTGTAGAATGTGATGAATATTCATATTATACCATACTTACACATTTGCCCAAGAACACAACTTTTGAAGGTTATTATGCAAAATATAGCAGTTGTCCTTTCATCACTTACTGAATTCTTAAAATGTGCTTAACCATCTTCAACTTTGTCAGATTCTCAGATCATATGTTAGTTTTAATATAGTCGTTGATATGCAGGCATGAATAACGAGGATGATATGGAACTTGTTGCATTTCCTCCAAGGGGGGTGGGGGGCAGGGATGAAGCCCTGTTTGGTAGTTTGTATACATGATAAACTAATGTGGCACATTACCTGTAAATGTTTATCTCACAATGTGATTCTTGAATGCTTGCACACAAGCCAACAATATCCCTTATTATAGTATGATTTTAGTAGTTAGCTGCTTCCTCCACACAAGCTCATGGACAGTGATTGAGAACAACATTGGCTGTTTCTTTTTCTTGTTAGATGAAGAATCACAGAACCTCCAAGAAGCGTGGAGAAAACAAGCGCAGAAGGAACTCGACGACTGGTATAACCGAGAGGCAGACCAACTGACGAAGAGTAAAGCATCAAATAGGTGAGATGACATGATGAAATTTATCACAGAATGAATTATAACCAGGAGAGCTTCAAAACTGAATATTCAGGTCTGAGGTCCCCTCCCCCCCCCCCCCCTCCCCCATCCACTCAAATTAAAGGTCCCAATTGATTTTCTGAAATAGTTTGTTTTTGTCAAGTCTCAGCCTTAAGGAGCCAACTTAGTAAGTTATCGAACCCCTTTCATCAATGAGCTACAAATGTATTAAGGAGTGACTTCCCGTTACTCAGAGCGGTTATCTTTTAACCTGAACCTTACGGTACTGTTGTTATATTTTAGGGGTATGTAACAAATTTGAATGCAAACAGGAAACCTTAAAATTAAATGTTAGATGAACCTAAATGAAGGTCATTTGGGGTCAGCAGAGGTCGAAGTCTGATCATCTTGCAAACATATTTAACTCCAACTGAAATTTCGTCAGACTTCAGACTAGGGTGTGTATACTTTACTGTACCTCGGTAAGTACAAGAGTCCTATTGTTTTCCTGTAGAGGTTCAAGGTTCATCTGAGGTCCAAGAGAACTGTATATGAAATTCTCGTAAACAGATCCATATGAGTGCAAGAAACCTTGCTGGTCACATGAAATTGACAGTGTTACATTAAAGATTCTCATTTGAAGTGTTGCAAAATAAATCACTTAGCCGTTTGGTGTTCTGGTTACCTTCAGTGTTATTGAACACAAATATACTGCAGAAACTGAGATAATGATGTTGCCAAATTTGATAAATTTTGGGACAAAAATGATGTCAGTGACCAACTCTCTTCTCTCCCTCTCTCTTGCCCCCGTCACAGAGCTGCCGAAGAGGCATTTATAAAGGAACGAGATGAGGAGACGCCGGGACAGGAATGGGAACGGATCGCAAGGCTCTGCGATTTCAACCCAAAGAATAATAAAAATACAAAAGACGTGACTCGTCTCCGTTCCATACTCCTCCACTTAAAGCAGTCCGGTCTGCAGCGCGCCTAGTTTTCTTTTTCTTTCCTTTTTTCACGTTTAGTCGATCGATTTCGAACCTCAATCCATTCCCCCTCCTCCTTAACTTCACTCAGTGGATTGGTCTGGCCTGGTTCTCATACCAGGTCGTCGTAGAGAGAATTGGTATGAACTGGTGAAAGAGTTGCCCTTCATGACAGTCGGAATGGTGAATTTTGTCTGGGTGTATGTGTACATGGTAATTGGGACTGATTTTGTAATTTAACTTGGAAGTTGGAACAGACCAAAAAATAAAAGGGGAGAATCAATAGATATGTCAATGAATAAGACATCCCGATACCGACGGGTTGGGTTAAAAGGACTAACAGAAGTGTATCAGCGAAACATGAAAAATAACATACTGCAGTATTGCATTAATGACGTCGCTATTTACGGAACGGGGGATTTGGAGTTTGAAAATCCCATACAAATGTGAAAGGTTGGCGGACCTGTTTAACAAGATTCAATTAACTGGAGTGCCATCATCTTATTTCAAGATTTTCAAATCTTGTGAAAGTTTCTTACGGATACAATGAACCGTTAAGTTTATCTTAATTTGTTTACTCATTTTGCTGAATTGAAGTAATGTCATGAAAGCGGCTAATATTAAGCCCTGCTCAAAAAAAGTCAAAATATAAGAAATCTCTTACTTGCTTTAGCACTCCATGATGGTGTTTCAATTGGTTTAAATTTACAAAAGATGAGGGAATGTGTAGCAACCTTTGTATAGTTGTAAATAGCCTACCACACAATGCATGTCATCATCATAGTGGTTAGGTTACTTGGCTTTGATTGTTTTGACATTCAGGCGGCCAGCCAGACATCCTGCATTAGGCCAGACAGTCCGGCAATCCAATGCTGGACACATGTATGTCCTTCATTTCTTAATAAAACAAACAAGACTAAAAAGCAAACAATGGACGTTCCATATTTCCTTATTCACAGAATACACTCAAACTTGTATTCCGAGCTTTCGTCTTGTAGCGTGAATATTCATGTTTCCAAGGCTGTGTCTTTCTGTTGAAAGCATCGCAACTTCCAAGGTTTTTGTTTTGTAGAAATATTTGCCAATAGCTCAATGATGCAAGTTAAATGTTTTTTTTCATTCTTGAAACTGCAAAGTACGGTTTTGTACGAGGATAAACCACAATTGTTTGGAATTCAAAGTTTGGATCATGTGATGACTGGGCTGTGTCATTCTTGCTTTTATCAGTCAAATACTGCCATTGTTCCATGATCAATTAATCAATCAAGATGTTCTTCTAAGAAACCGTTGCGTGTAGAAAATATTTCAACTGCAAGCTGGATTACATTTTTAATTTAGAAGAATATTGTCTACACTTTTTCGCTGTTCTCTTTATTGAATGTCCATGTTCGTTGTTTTGAACTCGGAAAAATCTTTAATGTCTGTTTCATGTTTAATGGTAGTAAAATTATTTATGAATTTATGGATTTGTTTTTGTGTTCTGAAGAAGTCAAAACTTGTAAAATCTTGTATTTTTTAAACATCTCGTCTTCAGCTAGTGTCAACGATACAAGCATATTATTTTGATGGTTAATGTTCAACATAAATAATCTTTACTGTTTAATTTGTTCATTCCTCTGTTATTTCTTTTTGGCAGCTAGAATTGAAAGATTGAAAGGGGGGGGGGGGGGGGCTGCGGGGTATTGAAGGCATTCTTTGTTTAATTTTGATCTGTGAAAAAGATTAAAAGGGTTCTGGAAAAGTGGGCTTTAAATAATTACAAAACCCTTTTTTTTGTTCAATCAACATTCTTCGTTACCTCTTCTTTGTATAATTTTTTTTTCTAAACGCAGCGTAGATATTCGTACAAAGCGAGAGGAATCAGTTGAAACAGGAAAAAAATCATGTTATGCCATATGGCTATATTCAAAGGATATCACAAGCAAACATGTTTTTTGGTGCATACATTCTGATTATGATGTTGAGGGCAAAAAGACAATTTCAAATGTTTTTGAAAATTTTCACTGACAGTTAAAAGATGGCTTGTACTCACAGAGCTGGCAAGTTTAAGTTGAAAATTTAACAAACAAACATTTGGAAGGACACATCAAAACATGGTATGTATCAATAAGCATATTTGTGTGTACATACATGATATATTGTGATAGGTCCAAGTTGTTTTGTTACAAAGTCCCGTTCACCATGTGGCGCGCTTTTCCAACAAAATTTGCATATGAACAGTGTAATGAAATGTTTCACTGCAAAATATACATCTTGTCGAAGAACGGAAAGGAACCAGGACTTGTTAATATCTAGTTTGTGTCTTTTCTCCTAACATCTGTTAAAATCATCAACATGGTTTTTCATGATGTTCTACTTTTTCAGTTGAACCATGTTGATTATGGAGTTAGACCATCTTTTATTAAAGAGCAGTGTGTGAGAAAAATTTCCATACTAATGGGTTACTTGGCCCTTGTCAAAGCTTGTACAAAAAACTTCCCATATATTTTTCCACCTGACCACACTCCAGCACCCTAAACCTCTTCCACCCCCACTCCAGCACCCTAAACCTCTTCCACCCCCACTCCAGCACCCTAAACCTCTTCCACCCCCCACTCCAGCCCCTAAACCTCTTCCATCCCCACTCCAGCAACCTAAACCTATTCCACCCCCACTCCAGCACCCTAAACCTCTTCCACCCCCACTCCAGCACCCTAAATCTCTTCCACCCCCACTCCAGCAACCTAAACCTATTCCACCCCCACTCCAGCACCCTAAACCTCTTCCACCCCCACTCCAGCACCATAAACCTCTTCCACCCCAACTCCAGCACCCTAAACCGCTTCCACTCCAGCACCCCTTCCCTCCACCCTCGAGCTCTTTCTCTGCATCCACTAGTCCAATACCCATGAAAAGTGATCAATTTTTCCGTAAGCCTCAAACTGGTCTCCAAAATTCTGAAGGAACAGTTGTGCTTGCAATACCACCGTCATATATTTGATTGGAAAGACTCAATCATTCATAGTTGATATACTATTGTTTCTACTAATGTCAATATTTGATCGGCTTACATCATCGGTTATTTTATCCTATCACTGCATCAGCTCATTTTATCAGCTAGTAACTGCCATCTGTATGAAAATGCCACTCCATGTCAATGCACTCATAGCTAATCAGTAAACACGGCTTGAAGACCAGGTTGAAGTTACCTGTTTGTTTCTCATCAAGCGATTTCTGTTTAAATGTACTTTATAGTTGTTACTTTTGTCATTACGTTACATATGTAACCGATACTATTAATACAACTTAGAAACAAAATAGTAAATATCTGTGATTTGCTTCTTTGTTGTGGTTGTTTTTTTAAGTTGATCTTGTAAAGGTATCTTCCTTCAATCCCGACCCTTTTTTTTACCAGCACTTGATTTATTAATCATTTGTCATTATTTAAAATTGCATTCATCCCTTTTTTTTCCAAATAAGTTTGTCGAGCTTATTGTTATAGAAAATATGTGAGCAAGATTTTCCAAGAAGGCACAGGTGCTGATCGACCGGTTCGACCACCCCTCCCGTCGAAAAAAAACAAAAAACTTGTGTGTCATGAGGCCCCCTTTGCACTCTTCCATTTTCCGTATGTATGTTATGGAACAGAATTCAGTGTTCTTTATCTCATTATCCAAGAGTACTTTCATATCCAGCCCCAAAGTGACCCCTAGACTAGACCCACCCCCTTTCGTCAGGCCTGCAAGCAAGTTACATAACATTTAAGTTAAAATTTTACCGGGCAGTTTGACAGGGGACAACAACAACCCTCAATTCCCTTTCCAGGACATGTTTTGAGCCACTACTATGACAAATTATCTGCACCATGACTAAAGTCATGCATATGCTGGCCCCTTGGGAAATTTACTCTATATTACACGGAAATAACCCAAAATGATGTGGTGACGTCATTGCTTAAATGAACTTACCACTGCTTCATACCAACTAGACCGAACTTTGTTTTTAAGTCCTACACATTTAGTTAAGTAAATCGAACATTATGGTGAACAAATTATTTCACCACAGCTCCTGTGCACTTTAACAATACACCCCCAAGAAAAGATGTAGCCCACTTCCTCATCTATTCTGGATGGCCCAGGTCATCCTACCTACTCAATGACCCTATCTCCCGCCCTCCCTCACACCCTCTCCCACCACATTCCCATATCTCAGCAACAATTACAACGAAAAAGACCTTAAAAAAGACAAAGAACACACAACATGTATTTACTGCAGCATGTTAACATCCACATTTGCAATAATTTAGAAATATGGCTATAAAATATAACTTTTTTAAGTTTTTCTTAAATTTATTTATCTTTTTTTGTTGTTGAGCAAGTGCAATTTGGTGAAAGTTAATGATAAATGAGAAAGTCTGTAATGATGTAGAGATACCTTGCAAATGTTTCTTAAGTAGATCTTTATCAGCAAATGGATGAGTGAGAAAAAATTTGAATACAGAAATAAGACTTTTAAAGAGTACAAAAATAAATGGAATATATTTCAGGAACCATCAAAATTGGAATACAACATTTATGTCTGAAAAATGTATAGTCTTTTGAGTTGATTATTTCTCAAATCCTCCAACGAAAAATTCATCACATGACGCTACCAGAGGTTTCATTATGCTACATACAAACGGGGCAAATTTTTAAGGGTTTTCTTGGTTGCCCACTTGGACAGCAAATCTGGTTTTCCGAAAAATAGGCATAACAAGGATTGGTCAATATGTATACTGAAGGAGAGATGTGTAGGTTTGGTGAATAGAACAGCAACATGTATGCTGTAGGAGAGATGTGTAGGTTTGGTGAATAGAACAGCAACATGTATGCTGTAGGAGAGATGTGTAGGTTTGGTGAATAGAACAGCAACATGTATGCTGTAGGAGAGATGTGTAGGTTTGGTGAATAGAACAGCAACATGTATGCTGTAGGAGAGATGTGTAGGTTTGGTGAATAGAACAGCAACATGTATGCTGTAGGAGAGATGTGTAGGTTTGGTGAATAGAACAGCAATATGTACACTGTAGGAGAGATGTGTAGGTTTGGTTAATAGAACAGCAACATGTATGCTGTAGGAGAGATGTGTAGGTTTGGTGAATAGAACAGCAACATGTATACTGAAGGAGAGATGTGTAGGTTTGGTGAATAGAACAGCAACATGTACACTGTAGGAGAGATATGTAGGTTTGGTGAATAGAACAGCAACATGTATGCTGTAGGAGAGATGTGTAGGTTTGGTGAATAGAACAGCAATATGTATACTGTAGGAGAGATGTGTAGGTTTGGTGAATAGAACAGCAACATGTACACTGTAGGAGAGATGTGTAGGTTTGGTGAATAGAACAGCAACATGTATGCTGTAGGAGAGATGTGTAGGTTTGGTGAATAGAACAGCATTATGTATACTGTAGGAGAGATGTGTAGGTTTGGTAAATAGAACAGCAATATGTAAACTGTAGGAGAGATGTGTAGGTTTGGTAAATAGAACAGCAATATGTACACTGAAGGAGAGATGTGTAGGCTTGGTGAATAGAAGACCAGTTTTAGGGTTTTACCAATTCATCAGTTTTGAGGGTATTTAGTTACAACATAATCTGAATTTGATGTAAACAATTACGCATCAGTCTGGTTTTGGTTGTCCGAACAGAAATTTAGACCTTTAAAAATTTGCCCTGTTACAAAGGAATAGCTATTGGTCAAACAGTTTTAATATTTATAAACTGTTCTGTAACATTAACATCTATGAGTATCAGAAGAGTTGTGTGGAATCATTTGCTAATGGTAGTTGAGTCAGTATAAGTAACTGTACTGATGCCAGTGAAATCACTGACTAAAAGCACTGTAGTACATATCTCTCTATGGATAATCTTCACAAAAATGTTATAATCCACTCACTATTAGTGGAAATTTTGTGACTTCAGTTATGAAATTGGGTATAGTGGAGGTGAGGGGTGCCATGATCAAGCAGGGGATTGCTATCAGGTAGCCAACTTGCTCTGAAGTAGCCAGCTGGTTATCAAGCAGATATCTTGATATGAAGTAGCCAACTTGCTATGAAGTATCCAGCTGGTTATCAGGAAGTCTGCTGGTTATCATGAAGTCTGCTGGTTATCAGGAAGTCTGCTGGTTATCATGAAGTCTGCTGGTTATCTGGTAGCCTGCCGTCTGTTGGGCTATGAGCTGGTTAAATGATAGCCATTTAGCTATCTGTGAGCTGGTAGGAGGTAACCAGCTGGTTATACATAGCAAGTCAAAGCAACAATTACAGCTCCTGAGCTGGGTTACTTCCTTATCAAATCACACGTGGTAGCTATGACAACCCATTTTAACATTCCAATGTTTCAATGGGCATTAAAACATATTCCTTTTCAACAACCAGTAAGATTAAGTCCCCCCTTTCAACCTTCTTCAAGATAAATCTATAACGTAAAAATAATGCCGAGCACCTTGAAAGTTGAAGATCACAACAACATTTCTCTCCCAAAGATAAATTCAAATGATGACTTCAATGCATCGTAAACCACAAAAAATAAAATAATTTGAAACAATTATGACCCAAAAATAGTTAATATTTAATAACACGCACCTTCTGCAATGACTTTTACGTATTTCCTAAATTGGTAAATATTTTCCGACTTACAAGGCATACGATGGTTAAGTATTGCTTTAATATATATATAATATAATAATCTTAACATTAAATAAAGAAAAAAGAAAGAAAGAAATAAAATAATATCTACCTTCTGCAGGATATTCATATTTTTCTTCCATCGAATCCAAAATATGCTAAAAAGTGAAATAATGGTCACCCATGCTGAAACTTCAGCAAGCATTTTACTACCACAGGCAAAGAATTTTTACCACTAAGTCATTTTATCTGCCTAATTTTAACATTTCCCAACATCTGAGTACTTTTTTGTCTGTCTAGACACCCCGCAAAATTCTTTTGAAAATAGTTTTAAAAAAATTATAATTTATAAATTCTTCAAAACTTGTCTGAAAATTTTGTTTCTGAATACAGCTATCAACAGAGATGAATACCTTAGCACCAAAACAAAAGGAAAAACAATACAACGAATGAGTAAAAGTTTTTAGTCTAGACTTTTCCATCTGGCAACAAATCAGACTTCTACTTATCAATGCGGTCCAGATTTTGACTTTCACATCTCTAAGTACTGAGCTAACGAACAAGAGTTATGGAAGAAAGTAGTCGTTGCTCAAAATGTATAATGGATCAGAATTGTGGGTATTGGGTAAGGTAGCAGACTATGTTGAAATTAATACCACATGGATGGGGGACCCTTTAAGTACAACCCTCCCTCTGCCTATATATGACCCATACCCCCCCCCCCCCCCCGCAACATTATACCTGCATGTCAGCCAATAACCCTACACATGATCCACTTACATGGATATCAAAGGATTAGCCTTAAATACAGTGTACACTTACATCAAAGGATTAACCTTATATCCAGTGTTCTTGACACTGTACCATTGAAGCAGCATTGAACCCCACATCACCTTGCATGACACCATATAACAGTATACAGTGGTGTTTAGCATTAGACCATTATCCCAACTGGTTGACCCCACTTCATAAAAGTACCCGAAATTCAGCACCCTTTGAATATGCATGAGGCAGTCTTCAACCTTCACAGGTATTTAACTAAAGGCTACTTGCATACTAAAATCTTCAAGGCATTTAAAAAACTCAAGTCATACGACCAATCAAAGAAACTTAGACATTAAAAGTACCTTTAGTAGATCCTTGCTGGATGCATTAAAGAAGGCAAAAACCCAACCGTACTCAACCTCTGCTGTATGGACAAAAATTAAACAAGACCATTCTCCAAACAGTCAAAATATCTTTAGGGTCTGTTTCAGAGATATCACAGTGTTGATGTTCCTACATACCATATATGCAAGAACATACCTATATCCAAGTGATCTTAGAAACTGAAAATAAAATTCTGAAAACAAAACGTAGGTACTTAAAAGCTGTTGGTGCCCTTCTTATTATTACTTATATGTTTATGTTTTGCATATAGAAGTAGTGTTTGAAATTGTTATGCCTAAAATGTGTACGAATTTGTTTTGTTAATACAGCATAACATCAGTTGTGCAAGAAGAATGCATCTCTCCTAGTGGCATAACCAATTGAACAAAATGGCATCTCCAATTAATGAATATTCAGATATTTCTCTGTAAAAGGTTTGAAGTTAGCAGGTCTAGCATATAACAGTATAACTTTATGGTTTGGGTTAACATTTCCTCTGAGTGCATATATACCATATCAAGGACCGTTTACCACAAAAGAGTATAGGAGTTTGCCAGTTGTTCTGTCCTACAGTCCATCAGAGTTTCGTCAGATGTGGTTTAACGTGATTGGAAGCACCCCCTGTGTCCGTTTCATCCTCAAATACTACGTTGTCCCTCGCTTCCATCTCAGCGGTCGTTTCCTGAGAACAAGGAAAAAATGAGAAGATACTTTTAAGAGGTGAAGACATAATGACTTGAGCATTTTTACTTCATTTCCTTATAATTTTCATTGATCTGAAAGGTCTTGCTTTGACACAAGAAATTACACTCCAGTTTTGTTTCATATAATTCTGAGGTAAATTGTAGGTAGGTTGGGTGGGGGGAAAGGTGAAACAGAGAGATTAGATGGAATGAGACAACATTTACAAAGGGAAGGGGAGGGGAGGGTAGGCCTTATGAAAGGAAAGGGAAAGGAAGGGAAAGAGAGGGAGAAGGTGGATATAAGACAACATTGACAAAGGGTTGGGTGGGGGGGAGAAGGAGGAACAGAGAGATAAGATGGAATGAGACAACATTTACAAAGGGAAGGGAAGGGGAGGGTAGGCCTTATGAAAGGAAAGGGAAAGGAAGGGAAAGAGAGGGAGAAGGTGGATATAAGACAACATTGACAAAGGGGATGGGAAGAGGGAGGGGGTTAGGGGAGCGACAGGAAGGGGGTGGAGTGACATGGTTACTCTGTCATAACACTGGCAAAGCATAATAGCTTGTATGCACACTTGTTGGCCTACGCTTGAGCCTTTCTACTGTGATATTTTAGCTCTAGGGAGGTGTAGTAATAGGGTAACCTACCGAAGTCTTCCTTACAGCCAATCGCAATTTTGACCCTGTCTCCATGGGGTCATACCATCAGCGGTCACAGGGGTAGTTTCATTCCACACCATTAAAATAACATGTTTTCTTTCCGTTCTTCACTCAAAAAGACAAATTTTGATTGCAACTATAGTCACTCTGTCAGCTACAGATCTCTCTGTATGGATGTTTCTCCAAACTTTATCATTACCAACGACCTTTGTTATACTACACTGATTATTAAACATTATAACAATACAAACTTTATGAGACTATGCCATCGCACATTGACAAACAGTAACCCCATGACACAACTTTTAAAGCCCTGATTATCTCCTAAAAGGGATAAAATATTCTTAACGTTTTTACAGGAGTGTTCCACCGTTCATCAGACAGATCTCTCTCACATAAGCCACAGATGATGGCTGGGCATAATTCTTCTTTTCACTTTACCTGTGGGAGTTCAATATGGTAAACCATAGCTTCCAAAGCCCAGCTATTTCTCCATTTCTCCTTGGGACTCTGTGGTGTTGCATATTCAATAATGTTTTTGTTTTGCTCACTGAATGCACTGGCCTTCCTCTTCCTCTTTACTTGGCAAAAATGGTAAAGGATATCTGAGCAGATAGAAAACAGATAAAAAAAAAATGCTAAAAAATTTGCAAATTAATATGTCCAATATGATAAAGAAAAATATGTTTATATTCAAAACTTAAAAATTATTCTGAGCACTAACTTTCAAACTCATCCATGGCATTACCCCCCAGGCCCCACCTTCTTACAAAATCTTTTCCACCGGTACAACCCAGCTCTCACAGTCTTTGGTCTAGTTTTTAAGTTTCACAATTTCCTTCTTCTGTGGCCACAAAGTATTATGGTCATCTTGCTTTTTCAGTCTTTTTTTTCTGCCTTTCTGTGGAATAGTCTGCCTCTCCAAGTTTAAGAAGCTGAATCTGTATCTAACTTCAAAATATTACTTAAGACTCATCTATTCTCAATGTTTTAGTTTGTTCCTTATGTTACTCTGTCCTCTCTTTCTTAGCACAACAATAACTGTATGTTGTGCTATATAACAATAGTGTATTATCATTTATATTTGTGGGCGGAGCCTATAAAACCTGTTGTGGAAAAGTATTTTATTAAAAAGACATGGTTATATCTTCATGCCTTCCATTCTTTAGTCAAGTTTAACTAACTTGAACAGCACCACAAAAGATAGCTTAAGGCTAATTCAAAATATGCAAAATAAAGAAAACAGCCCAACAGGGGGCGGGGCTTATGAATTTGTGGGCGTGTACAAATAAAAACACAGTGAAACAGTCTTATGGATAGCCAAAACTTGATTCTGGAGGTAAGATGCTAGGAATTTTACAAATGTTTAAAGGAAAATAAGACTCTAAGACAATGGCAATATTTTAATGTGATTTCATCAAGTTTTGGAGACAAAAGAGAGAAAATTTCTGACACAACTTTCCCCTTTGTCATAGGCAGTGGTATTTAAGCCAAGTGAACCAACCATTTCACTTCATGCCTTAAACTAATGAGTAAGGAAAATAATGATCCTGGGTAGTTCCAGGTTCCCACAATACAATTTGTGAAATATTTTTCAATGGGTAAAGGCTGCTCTTGAGGTGACCCACCTACTTAGTGGGATGCCCAAGCTAAGCGACCTACCCTATCCCAACTATATTAAATATAAATGACTTATCACCACTTTGAAACTAAAGATAAGTAAAAGTATTTGAAGCACTGACTCTCTTCAAACTGGTAAATTTGTAAGGGTAGCAAGATTTTACTACACCTCAGCGCTAGCTTTTATGCAATCTCGTGAAATTAATTGGTTCGATTCTGAGGGATGCTGTTCTGGTGGGTTGTGGCTTATTCCACATGGAAGATCCTGGTTCATGTGCCTTTTAGTTTACTGACCGCTGGCTTTGTAGTATGCATCACAAGTTTAGTAGTGTTGGTAAGGTTAATGAATGGACTAATTGCCAATTTATTTTAATTTGAAAGTCACATTATGTGATATGTGTCACATTGCCTACCTGTCTGTCTGTTAGACAACATTGATGACCTTTTGATATATTTTTGAGAAATTATAATTTTTTTTTCAAGTTCTAAAGATATCGCATTTATTTGTTACAAAAATAATTCACACGACAAGGTTGGCACAAAGTGAAACCGATGTTGGGTTCGATTTTTTGAGTGGCGAGAGATTTTACCGCTTTTCAAAGACAGCTCAAAGTACTTTTACAATGTGACTGAAGGTAAGAGAGAATTGAAGGAAGAGAATTGAAGAATTGAACTCACATAGAAAGAATATGAGAGCAGCTACTGCTACTGCGACCAGGAACCACTCTATTATGGACAATGCATCTGACGGGCCTGGAATTCCAGTCGTTGCCATGGTAACTGCTGAAGATGATGTAGCTATTGTCTCCTCAGTGCTGTTATCTTTGATTTCTGTGGCAAGACTAGTACTCACAGTCTTGCTTTGACTAAGAGTAGAAGTTCCACTAAGTGTGGTCCCGCGAGATGTTGTAGACCCGATCGTCTCGAGAGGCGTCGACGTGGCACTGGCAGTTGAAAGACTTTTGGTGGTAGCTGCGGTTGTACCGGTTAGTTGAGATGTAGCTGCGGTTGTACCGGTTAATTGAGATATAGTCACAGTCTGACCTGTTGCAGTTCCTCCCAGAGGGGAACTACTGGGCAACGATGTTGATATGGAAGGAGGCATCGTGGGAGTTGTAACGGACAATGTGGAAGGTAAGACAGTTTGAGTTGTAGTAAAGAGTTGGAATTCAGTAGTTGGACCTCTAGTAGGAGCCAAGGAATTAATCGTGTCCATAATGGTTGTTAATGCAGTCTGGTCAGGGACAGTGACTCCAACGGTCGATGCTGTGCTTTGAGCTTCCGTGGTAACCAACAAGAAAGAAATCATGGCAAGGAGGGGAAAACTAAAGGCTGTTGACAGAAAGTGAAAAAAAAGAGACTTCATTTCAATTCTGCAGGGTGCGATTAACTCTGTTATTGAACTGATATTGTTTACGGAAATATCCACCTTACTTATACATCATAATTTTCTGCCATCCTGAAAAATTGCCACAGAGTCACAGAAATTTCATTTTGGCAAGGAAATTCGGAGAATTGTGTCAACATACTAACTAAGTGAATTATACTTCATATGTATCATAATGATCAAAAAGAATTTCCCAAGTGTTTCTTAAACAGACAAAATGTCCGCAAAGATATAATTGATCCAGGGTTGCAATGGGCTTCTTACTTCATGACCAACTGATAAAATTAGATGATACCTCAAAGTGTGAACTAATTGCAATTTCTGAATACCGACCATGCAGGCCCATTGTAACTTAGTAGTATAGGTCTTGTCAATATACACAGTTGAACTTCATGTCATTTTGCCTTCTATTTAGAAAACAAAGATCCTTTTAATGAGTTTATGGATACAGTTGATAATGTTTGTTGGCATGTTTTGAAACATTTTCGTGACATTTCAAATCTATCTGAATTTAAGAACTTTTTATTTCTGATTTTCAAAACCAAAAAGAACGGTGCATGTTCACTACGCTAGTACAGTCTTATGTAAAATCTGTTGGCTATACAGTACCTGAAAATTGTCTTCGAAGGCCACAAATGGACCCTCCCATCAACTCCAACTTTCGATACATTTTGGAAGTATCTGCTACTTCACATGTCACAGTTCTGCAAATTGCTCTACAGAATAAAGAGGAGAGATCATCATTTTTCTCAGACTTTGTAAATAGCCAAGTCTGAGAGTAACAATGTTTATTACATAGCCTATGGAATTTAGGAATCCAAACTATTTCAGGTCGCAAGTTTTTGTTTCAGGCTAAGTAGACCACATATCAAAACCAAATATACTGCAGATTATTCAAACCAGATATGCATATAGAACATTACATAGAGTATATTAATAATGTGTTCAAAATGTTTGTGTAACAGTTTCATGAATACTCATATAAATTACTACGTTTCTTGTGTTCAAACATTGTAGATCTATGCATATTGCTTGTAGCAAATTGACTATTTTGCATAGCATTCTGCAATGTGATCCTGGATAACTTATTTCCTGTTACTACAAAACATTAAAGCATCCATATGCAGAGAATCCTATGAGGAGTAAGACAGAGGAAACACGCTTTAATATGAGTTCTAATGTTCCCAGAGCTATTACTCTCTCAGTTTCAAAACCTTGCAAACTATTTTCAAAGGATTTCCATGGTTTATATATCCTCTGAAAGAGTTGTGGACAAATCTTAATCACAACAGCCCCACTGGATGAGATCACTTGCCATACAGGATGTTAAATAGAGTATGATTACTGAAGGGGATATACACATTTGCCAAATAAGTAAAGAATTTGAAATCCAAGCATTTCTGTCTCCTATACATATAGCAATAGACATGAGGCAAACTCCACTCTTTTGTAAAATTTATACCTTCTAATACAACTGCACTGGGGTACTACATTCTGCCAAGCTCGCTAACACTTACAGTTCCCCTTGCTTTGGTAAATTACGTAATTGATGAACAACATTTAACTGAATAAGAAAAGCAACGTACTAGTGAATCTGACAAACTTGAACCCACAGCCAAGTCGGCTAGGCCTTAATTAACTCCATGGCAGGACCTTCTTCATTTTAAATGCAACATTTCAAGTCACCCAGGGATATGCTCACACAGGGCAGCAGTAGGTGGCTGCGCCCGGTAGTTCTGAATGCCTTCCAGCACAAACAGTATTTTAAACATTTCTGCCCAGCACTTTCTTTTATATTTAATTCAAATGTTACCATTACCTAAATATGGGTTAATACTTGGCACAGAAATTAGCGGCAGGATAGGAAAATTACTGCACCATCTGCCATCTATGCATACTTCATTTGCAAATATTTTCCATTGAGTAGGGGGACCCCCACCCACAAATCCGCTCCCCAGCACATGGATCACTCTACTGCACAAATACGCCCAGCATTCAATTATTCCTGAGCACATCCCTGAAGGCCTGAGAACCATGATCCAACACAGATATAGTACACTAACCTCACGAACACAGTAACGATTTTAATTTAACTTCCAAAAAGTTCCAACAGCAAGGTTGGCCTACTTGCCACATAGGCCTAGCCACAGAACCATCATAAGCCAATAATGGTTAGTTACTGTAGCAGCAATAATACTAGCCTAGGAAAATAATACTGGCATCAGTAGTACATGTCACTAGCCTATACTACTGACTGTATGCAAACCTTGGTATACAGTAATACCGGTTTATTCCATTTGATGATCACACGCACTCGCTGTATAGCCTACATTTTACTCTTATTGTCAGAGAAAGAATTCGAGAGCATATTATCACACCTGTTGATAAATTCCGCATTGTCTCAAGATCATCGCCTTATCGATCACGGCTATCCACCCCTCTTCATTTGACCAGTATGATTAAATGGTTCCAAATTTACACCGCATACGTAGTCCCCCGCTCTAATCATTTTCATAGGCATTGAGTTGGTGACGGAGTTAACAGATATTGTGAGTTAAACATTTCTGTCATTGTAAATAGAATAAGTTTTTTTTTTAAATATTCAGAATGCATATTGAACCTTCTCACATAGCCATAAAACATTCATTTAAAAAATTGACTTTTCGGTAAGAATTGACCCAAGAGATTATTTAAGAAAGTACGGAAGCATTCATATTATCGTAGTATGAATATTGATAACTGAATATCTGGTATAACGTTGAGCTCTGTGGCTTTTCGTTGTGAATGGGATGGAGGTGCGGCAAACTGAGTTTAATTGTTTGGTTTTGGAGTAGCGCCGCTATATTCAGTTCAAATGTGTTATTTTTTTCCTTCGTCAATTGATTGGAACGAGGACGTGAGTGAGTGGCAGACACAGGCGCAGGAGCCCAATTTGATTTGGGGGGCTGTAACGACTTGCCCGAAAAATATAACCAAAATTTTCCGCGCGCTCCGCGCACATGCCACCCATTAATGTGCATATCATATAGGCATGCATCAGTTATTACACCGCATGCCACTAACATACAATCACTTTCCGTGTTATAACCCTTCCATATTGGTTATAATTATTGGGAAAATTCGTTACAATAATAATGATAAGAAAAATATAAGTTAACCATTAAAAAACACATTGCAAATTATTTTTCTTTCAGTAGGTGCTCGAAAATTTCACAGCATATTGCCCGAATTTTCACAAACATTTTTGGTTGGGGGCTGCAGCCCCCCCCCCAGCACCCCCGCCTCCTACGCTTATGGTGGCAGAATAAACCCTTCACCCCCCCCGGCCACCCCTACCCATCGATACAAGGTAAGCTCCGTCGAGAAATAGGCTTCAATTTGGAGGGTCGGAAATTACGAATACAAGAAGGGAGAATGACTCTGATTTGAAGGGAACCAAAAACTTAAATGTAAACTTTCCAGCAACATGGATCATTTGCAATTTGGCGGCAAAAAGTCAAAAATTTTAATGTTTCCATTCAACAAAGGGATTTGGCAATAACATGGATGTAACTTTCTCATTACAGTGTTTAATTGACAACACAGGAGCAGGTTTTAATTAACGAAAGGGCATAGTTTATATACTAAAATGCAAGGGCGTAGGAACCGGGGGACTGGCGCCCCCAGCCCCCCTCCCAGTGAAAAATATTGGGGGGCGGAAGTATCATTCCGCCCCCCCGCTTCGCAAGTCAGAAAACCCCTTTTTCATTTCCAAATGAGAAAATAATCTCATTTGGAGCACCAAATTGCATCAAAGGCCAGGTGAAAATGCAAAATTATTTACAAAATGGAGTGGGTGTTGAAGTGTGCTATATTGCACCAAATTGCATCTGAGGCCACCTGGAAATGCAAAAAAATCCAAAGGGGGGGCACACCCCTCCCCTTAGACCCCTCCCCCAGGCCGGCCATCAGTCTTCAGCCCCCCCCCCACTCAAAAGTACCTTCCTGCGCCACTGCTAAAATGGAAAGAAGAGTTTTCTTTGGCCTTTTAGTTTCAGTCAAAGTTGATTTGACAGTGGCAGCTGAAGCAACTTAAGAAAGAACAATAATCCCAATTATATATCTTTGAGGGTGAAATGGACACCACGTAACCAACAATCGTCCTGTCTGAAAGAAAACTGTTTCATTATGTCTTTTCAGTAGATATATATATATATATATATATATATATATATATATATATATATAATATTTAAAATCGTATATATATATATATATACTTGAAATTTTAAAAACGGCATTATGAATACCGTAGCTGTATGCCACTAAATATGAGTTTCTTTGAAGTTTTGAAACTAAGTAGGCTATATATCTACGTTTGGCCTTAATAAAGTTTAGTAGGCTATAATGCCTATCGAGATAAGGGGCTCGATGAAGGGGCAATCATAACTTTTTTGCTTTACAACAAATTCTGACGATTTCTTTTCTATGGGAGGGGACGAACTAAGGGGCTCTAAGATAATTTGGGTGGGTGACGGCCTCTGGTGAAGGGGAAAAGATGTGATATGGGAAGGTGGTGATGAACTGTGGGCAATTGCTTTGGAATGGGCGAAGTCCTGAACCCCCCCCCCCCCCCCCCGAAACACTGAGCTGCATGCACAATGTCTATTATAAATGCATCTGCCACGTACATACATATTTTTGTCTTGTCTATTTTGGGGAACATTGCATGCCTTAGGGTAAGGTAAAGGGTTGCACGAACCATGACAATGTTATTAAAGGAAATCTTATGAAAACAGAAAACTAGAAACTATAAAAGATAATTTATCTTCCAAACGATTATTCGTGTACAAAGTTAGATAACCTCTGTTGAAACCGAATTGAGCGGCGAAATGTAGTATGACCTTTGACCATAGCGACTACTCTACTTCCTGCTATAACGCTGCCGATTTGTCGATTTATAGTCGGAGCTTAACGCATACGGTGGAAAAATGTACTCTCTTTGATTGCTTTTGCCCTCCTTTTGGGAAGAAAACAGGATTCAATCATGTACCAAGCACCAGGCGTCCCACCGCCTCAGCTTCACTACGGTAAGTCGACTATTTTTGCAAAAAGAAGCAATATTTCGTGACCTCTTTTAACTGTTCCTTTGGGTTGCAATCGATATAGCCTACTGATAACGTATTACAGTGTGTTACAACCTAACAATGTTACTGTGTATGCACGCTGTGTGCGTGCGAAACGAACAGAACAATACAGCAAAGCCGGTAACCGGCATTGTTTACGGCCCAGTTCAAGAAATCTTTTCAATTTTAGTATCGATGTTTTTGCAGAATGGCGTCTATTTTTATTCAAGAGAAGTTTACCACAGTCCCTGGTATCAGATATGATCGCTCAGAACTCAAACTTGATGAAAACATTCTTAGGTTTATATGCATTACTATGTGCAGCTTATGTTATGGCCTACCTGTATACTGAACAGGCCTACACTAAAGCACTAGCGTACAGTAGGCTAATATATAACTACACACAACCACCTTGGAATCTTTTGTCTCATTTTCAAGGCAAGACCTTGACTTATGTGTCATGAGGTAGCATGGTGGTATGTTGTATAGTGAGGCAAAGTAATTTGAAAGAAAAGGTTTTGAATAGTAAACCTTCACCTGTTCAGTAATATGTGTTAATACCTTTTAAATTCACCAATGTAATTTTATATAGGCCTAGATTAGGCTTGGTAGTAGTACAGTATCTTCTAAGTTAGTGTTAGTTTAACATTAGGCAAGGGATGTCATGGAAGGCCTAGGCATTTTACATGTTACATCATTCCATGTTACTGGTCGCTAAATACTGAGTTAATAGACTCGCCCAAGGAATGGATTAAATATATGCCTCCTTGTGTATTATGTTGGCATATAAACATACACAGTAAATGCATTGCCATTGGATCTAACAGTGTTTAGTGAAAACCAAAATTTGTATATGAAACATCAATATCATATTGAAAATAGACCTACCTATTTGATTGCCATGGTCTTTAGCCTGTGAACCATTTGTGGAAAGAAAGTGAGGAAACAGATAAAAAAAAAGATGTATCTTCAACACTTTAAATTGAAGGATTGCAATTCCTTATTTTTGGACCTTGGTAAGTACTTTGTAGGCCTACATGTTCCACTTTGTTGTTCTACATCACACGTGAAATACTGGAGGCTCCTGTATAGTGGTTGATATCGATACAGTACTGTTCCTTATGGAATGTACATTTAAAACTTAACTGATATTTACTATGTACATTAACACAAAATGTGTAATATAAGTTAAGCTTGTTACTCAACATATGGTACAGTATGTGTGCTTTAACATAAATTGTAAACACACGCAGGACATGTTTTACTACCTTGCATAGATCTAGAGATGATGCTCTATGCATGAGGTTTGGAATTGTGCGGCTACTTTGTGCCAAGCACGTTGTCAATCATGTTGTAAGTATAAGAACAAGCAAAATATTCCCAAACTTCTTTTGTGTCATATTTTTTTTTAAAAATGGTCCCTTTTTCCCTACCAAAGCTTCCCCATGAAATCCAACTGTATATGTTAGAACTTCAACTTACCCATTTTAAGTAGCATAAATGTCGTATTTATATGTGTAGTCACAGATCAATGCTCCCATTAACAGCATTGCTACTGTACCATTAGAAAAAGTGCCCATACATGTTTTCATCAAGGGATATTTTACCTATTAAATTCATTTATATGTTCCTCTTATCATAGAATAATTAAAAAGAAATGTCCACTGTCTTTCCCTTCCCAATCTACCATTCTAAAAGGCTCACATTATCAATTCTAGTGTGATTTATATCCATTAGAATCTCATTGGTTGTAACTATTTGGTCAAGCTTCTAAAGGCAGTAATGATGCTGCACTTTAAAGTTGGTCAATGGGTTACAGTGCTAACATATGACCAATTTTTGTAGGTTAGGTAGATTTTAGTGCATGGAGACAGACCTAGTATCGTCGTTCGTAAACATCCAAATTAGTAAGTTCGGAGAAAAATTACTGGTCACTTTTTTGCTGCCCTGGGTGTTGATTTTGTGGCCATCTTTGTTTGAGAATTATTACTGATTTTCTCCTGGGTTATCTTTATTTGTTGTTTTGTTGTGTCTGTGGCCAAAGCCTTGTTTAGAATTATTAAGTAAGTACTTGGTGGGTATGAACAAAACATGGAACTGCCAGGTTGGTTAGGCTTCACCTTGCCATACACTAACAACGGTAGGATAGCATTAGGTTTGTTAACAAAACAGTGAAGAAAAATAAAGGTTCGTGTCAGAACAAGAATTGCTCAATCAAGAGGTGGCTGAACAGCTCATGAATGATTAAACAAGGCATTTTCTACATGTCATTTGTTATATTGTACTCAGCAAAATGGGACGTTTTGAAAAGCAATTTACTGCAGGAACTGGAAAATTCTTACATACTAGTGAAGGTGCATAGAGCCACCTTCTTGTACTTGTGGCAAGGGTAATACCATTTGTACTTGTACTGAATGTTGTTGCAATCATATGACAAGTTTGATTACAAATGTCAGACTCTCTTAAGTTGCCTTTTCTGTGCATGTGATTTACAGTATCTTTTTTTCATAAAATCAGAAATAATCGTAATTTTGTTGGTAGTTTGACTGAAATTTTTTCTCTCATATATATGTAAATCTGATGAGAACATACTCAGATGTCAGATGTCACTTACAGTATGAAACATAGCATTCTATACTTACTTGTACTGTACCATATGACCATGGTATGTACTATATATAGAGTTAATATTAGTAGTGGGATAAGGGGAGGCAATGAGTTGGGTTGGGGGAAGGAAGCAGCCTTGTGTAAATGAAAATGACCTTTTTAATTTGCATCTCGGTATACAGCAGTTTGCCAAAACTCTTAGTACATATTGACATGTATAGTTTCTAAAGGGGACAAGACATGTTTTGTCAGTCTTTGTATTTCAGAAACCATAATTTGTCCCTCTCACTAGTTCATACCACATGTACATCATCATATTTTGAGAAACAGGTTTCTTCTGGAAGAAACCAAACCTGACTGTTAGGGTTAGATAGTCAACAACATACAGTACATGCATGGAGGATGTATAGGTTATGTAGGCAGAGTGTCTAAAGATGATATTTTTTTTTAAATTTGGGCATTCCAAATTTCCCAAATGTAAAAGGAATTGTACAAACACCCATAAATTTGCTTTAAAACAATTGATTCTCTATATATCGTGCAAGTCAGTTACTAAGATCAGTGGAGGTTAAAAAAAAAAGGTTAAAAATAGAAAAAAATGTTGACAGTGAGTGGCAGGCATGGATACCAATGTTGCCAATGGATTATAATAATGAATTCAGTTTGAGCTGGTTGATGATTACTCAGAAGTATGTTCAAAGGTCATTGTTGTTTTGGGATCAGTTTGTGACAGAGCCGCTTGGAAGTAGAACCTCCTTGGATAATAACTCACGAATCGATTAAGTGTTGTCTTTGTAGGTGGTGTTGGTTCAAACTGTTTGGTCTCTGCATACACAGTGAAACAATGTATCTATGTCAGTAACATTATTTACCAAGGAAAACAACATTCAGGAGGGTACTGTAGCTCCCGTCCAAGTGGTACATCTGGGGGGTTTTACGGTCTGTTTCGACCATACTGTACAGTGTACCGCAGATAAATTGCTATCGTTCACAAATGCAAATGTTGATTAATATAGCAGTCTTTATAGTACTTAATGATACCCTGGTTACAATGGTGCTGTACTAGTTTAGATGAATAGTACTTGATGCCTGTAATACAGTAAGGTTACTGTACCCTACATACAGACCTACATACAGTACAGTACTTAACAAGTACCCACACATCTTTAAGGCACACTCTGCTTTACCGTAGATGTTGAAGTACATAATGTTAACACACTTGTAAATGTGACTGATCAATGCTAAAACCAATAGATCTATGTAGGGGAATAAAATACAATGCAATGTTCTCTTATTACTTGTTGTTTCATAGATCAACTGTTGACCTCATTGCTATGAGTTCAGTGTACTATACCACACATTCAGTACTGTATGCAGTAGGAATAGCTTTAATATAATGTATATAGTGTAAGTTGTAAAGGGTTGGTGTAGCACACCTGTGCCAAGATTATAAAACAATGCAATCATTGGAATTCTTCAAACTTACTGCAGAGCAAGACCGGGAATGGATATCCCCCCCCCCCCCCCCCCGTAGGCCTTTGCAACCCATCATATGCTTCTTGTTATATTCTGTTAATTTTCAAAGAATGAGTGACAACAAGCATATATTTCACTTTATATGAATATAAAATACTTTAATGATTAAATATAATTTAAACTTATAAAGAGGCCTTTGTTTTCCTTGGATACTAACTGTACCGTAACATACATGTACAGTAAGTTGTACGGTACAGTACAACAGTGTTGTATAATACAGAAGACTCTTGACAGACAAAGTTATTACTAGATGCTGTTCATATTTCCTATGTATATCTGCTGTGTTGGTCACTATTGGAATTCTTAAACGATTGAAAAGCAAACCTTTGTGTATGCAGTATGTATTGTTGAAGGCTTAGAGATCAACTGTTCACCTAGCTGTTATGAGTTCAAGTAACTGTACCTCACCTGTGTAATGATACAGCTCTATGGAATAGGTTGGTTTAGCACACCTGTGCAAGATTGTAAACAATACTTATTGCAAAGGACCCAAAACAAGGCTGCTTGAATCGTCCATATAGGGCGAACAGGTTTACCCCCATCACTCCTATACTGGAAGAACTACACTGGATCAAATTGAGACTCCGTATTATCTATAAAATCATCATTCTAGTTTTGTACCATTAAAACTGGTACCCCAACCTACCTTAACATCTCTTGCATCAGCAAGCTTAATGTAGACCAATACGTTTGCATTAATTTATCAATTTCAACTTCAGGTTCCAATGTCACGTACAGTACAAGATCTTTCGGTGACCGTAGCTTTCTGAATGCTTCACCATGTTTACAGTATAATGGAAATCTCTCCCGGTTGATATTAGGTCTTTTAGATTCTATGATTCAATTCAAGTGCTGTCTTAAAACTTTTCTTTTCTCTCAACGCTATTAGTTTTTGCACATTCAGCACCCGTAAAGTGCATTGAACAACTGATTCTGCCCTATATAAGACTCGTTATTATTATTATTATCATTGGAAATATTAAATGCCTATTTTCTTGGTATTCTCTGTAATATTGCACAATCGGGAAAAGTAAAGTGTTTGCTTTTCATGAGGTGCCATTTTCAATATTTAGTCATCAGCTAAGTACAGTACGTCTACTGTATTGTCCTTTGTTGTCCTTAACTGTGTGTGTGTATTTATAGACTGTCAGCAGTAATGTTACTAGAACAAAAAAAGTTTTCGTCACAGCATCCTGCGTTTGTAACAATGTTGCTGTACATACAGTACAATGTCGCTGTACATAAAGTACTGTGTTATAAAATGTACAGTATAGTATTGCACTATTCTCTACTGTACTGTGTTATATTGTCTAATACAGTATTGCACTACTGTATACTGTTCTGTGTTATAATGTACAGTATACAGTAGTATTGCATCATACTATACTGTACTGTGTTATAATGTACAGTATAGTATTGCATCATACTATACTGTACTGTGTTATAATGTACAGTATAGTATTGCACCATACTATACTGTACTGTGTTATAATGTACAGTATAGTATTGCACCATCCTATACTGTACTGTGTTATAATGTACAGTATAGTATTGCACCATATTCTACTGTACTGTGTTATAATGTACAGTATAGTATTGCACCATACTATACTGTACTGTGTTATAATGTACAGTATAGTATTGCACCATCCTATACTGTACTGTGTTATAATGTACAGTATAGTATTGCAACATATTCTACTGTACTGTGTTATAAAGTACAGTATAGTATTGCACCATACTATACTGTACTGTGTTATAATGTACAGTATAGTATTGCAACATATTCTACTGTACTGTGTTATAATGTACAGTATAGTATTGCATCATCCTATACTATACTGTGTTATAATGTACAGTATAGTATTGCACTATACTGTACTGTACTGTGTTATAATGTACAGTATAGTATTGCACCATACTATACTGTACTGTGTTATGATGTACAGTATAGTATTGCACCATCCTATACTGTACTGTGTTATAATGTACAGTATAGTATTGCACCATATTCTACTGTACTGTGTTATAATGTACAGTATAGTATTGCATCATCCTATACTATACTGTGTTATAATGTACAGTATAGTATTGCAACATATTCTACTGTACTGTGTTATAATGTACAGTATAGTATTGCACCATACTATACTATACTATACTGTGTTATAATGTACAGTATAGTATTGCACTATACTGTACTGTACTGTGTTATAATGTACAGTATAGTATTGCACCATACTATACTGTACTGTGTTATGATGTACAGTATAGTATTGCACCATCCTATACTGTACTGTGTTATAATGTACAGTATAGTATTGCACCAAATTCTACTGTACTGTGTTATAATGTACAGTATAGTATTGCATCATCCTATACTATACTGTGTTATAATGTACAGTATAGTATTGCAACATATTCTACTGCACTGTGTTATAATGTACAGTATAGTATTGCACCATACTATACTATACTGTGTTATAATGTACAGTATAGTATTGCATCATCCTATACTATACTGTGTTATAATGTACAGTGTAGTATTGCACCATACTATACTATACTGTGTTATAATGTACAGTATAGTATTGCACCATACTATACTGTACTGTGTTATAATGTACAGTATAGTATTGCACCATACTATACTGTACTGTGTTATAATGTCTAATACAGTATTGCACTACTGTATACTGTTCTGTGTTATAATGTACAGTATAGTATTGCACCATACTATACTGTACTGTGTTATAATGTCTAATACAGTATTGCACTACTGTATACTGTTCTGTGTTATAATGTACAGTATAGTATTGCATCATCCTATACTATACTGTGTTATAATGTACAGTATAGTATTGCAACATATTCTACTGTACTGTGTTATAATGTACAGTATAGTATTGCACCATACTATACTATACTGTGTTATAATGTACAGTATAGTATTGCACTATACTGTACTGTACTGTGTTATAATGTACAGTATAGTATTGCACCATACTATACTGTACTGTGTTATGATGTACAGTATAGTATTGCACCATCCTATACTGTACTGTGTTATAATGTACAGTATAGTATTGCACCATATTCTACTGTACTGTGTTATAATGTACAGTATAGTATTGCATCATCCTATACTATACTGTGTTATAATGTACAGTATAGTATTGCAACATATTCTACTGTACTGTGTTATAATGTACAGTATAGTATTGCACCATACTATACTATACTGTGTTATAATGTACAGTATAGTATTGCATCATCCTATACTATACTGTGTTATAATGTACAGTATAGTATTGCACCATACTATACTATACTGTGTTATAATGTACAGTATAGTATTGCATCATCCTATACTATACTGTGTTATAATGTACAGTATAGTATTGCACCATATTCTACTGTACTGTGTTATAATGTACAGTATAGTATTGCACCATATTCTACTGTACTGTGTTATAACGTACAGTATAGTATTGCATCATCCTATACTATACTGTGTTATAATGTACAGTATAGTATTGCAACATATTCTACTGTACTGTGTTATAATGTACAGTATAGTATTGCACCATACTATACTATACTGTGTTATAATGTACAGTATAGTATTGCATCATCCTATACTATACTGTGTTATAATGTACAGTATAGTATTGCACCATACTATACTATACTGTGTTATAATGTACAGTATAGTATTGCATCATCCTATACTATACTGTGTTATAATGTACAGTATAGTATTGCACCATATTCTACTGTACTGTGTTATAATGTACAGTATAGTATTGCACCATCCTATACTGTACTGTGTTATAATGTACAGTATAGTATTGCACCATACTATACTGTACTGTGTTATAATGTACAGTATAGTATTGCACCATCCTATACTGTACTGTGTTATAATGTACAGTATAGTATTGCACCATACTCTACTGTACTGTGTTATAATGTACAGTATAGTGCAATACTATAAGAAATTGCACTTCAGTCTACTGTACTGTGTTATAATGTACAATGAAAAATGTGTAATAGTGTTTCATCCTATTTATACTGTACATGTGTGCAGAATGTTTTCATGTGTTGTACTACTCGATATTGGTGCAATACTTTGGCCTATTCTGCAATATCATTGTAATGGTAGTTAGCACAGTTTCCTTTCATTTTGATGTGACAGAAATGAAAGCAACTGAAGTGCATACACCTACAGTACATTGCAACATAGATTATTGAGTGCTGACACTGCTGAGGTACTGTACTTTTTTGTTATGTAGGACATTACAGGGTCGTAAAAAGTATTGCGTTGGGTAGCAGGATTTTCCAGATGTCTGATATATTCTGTGTTTTTGGAGCTTGTCAAAGGAGATCAAATTTTTTATTTTTTATTTCAATCCCATGATATAGAAATTAGCTTTAATGATTTCTAAGTATTGATTCTGGGCCGGAGCCTTAAAAAGTTTACAGACAACTGGTCGACAGTGCCTTGGCAAACAGAATGTATTTTTACATGTATTTTTAACATATTTTTTCATTAATTCAATTAAAAATGTATCTGAAAACGGAGCACCAATTCAGTTATTTTATGAATTTCCAGACCGGGTAGTAACGACTAAGACCAGGTAGTAATGTTTTTGTTCTGTCTCCCCGGGTTGCCCAGTAGCCCCTCCCATCTGTAATATTTTGCAACAAAATTTCTGATTCTCTCTCCAAGCTCAAGATGCCCCCATAACAAACAAGGGTCAAACGTCTGAGTTTTTGAAGGCCGCGTAACAGATCCGGTTTGATCTAAAAGGTTCTAGATGGAATAGCAGTGGACGTTTGCTGTATTATCTACAGAAGCAGTGAACATGAAAATCAGGACCACCTGACACCATATGAGTGGGATTCAGAATCCTCACTCTACTCTTATGCATGAGTCAAAACTCAGAGTATAGTAAGAGTCTGTAGTTACTCGCCCAAGCCGACAGTTCATATACTACTGTATACTAGCTAACACACGCAGTGATGGCCAGACATGTAACAAGATGCTCTGCAAAAGTAACCTTCTACAAAAGTTTCATCAATTTGAACGAAACTGCTTCATAGTACTTACTGTAGTTGTTGTTATGTGTACGTATCCAATTGGGTTTGTACCAAATGGCAGAGTTATCAGTACATTGTCTAAAAATTTAACCAACATTCACAAACCCCTTTACTTGCTATGCTACATTAATTGTGTATGATATACAGTACAGTGTGTAATCATCAGTATTGCTTATATGTCCAAAGCCCACACAGTTACTAAAGGATCATTAGTCACAGAGTAGAGTACAGCATGTACATTGGAGAGATGTGCATCTGTGATACATGTATACTTAATGTGTGTGTGTGTACAGTATGTATGCTTGTATACATGTGTACAATGTGTATGTTTTTAAACATGTATGTACTGTATGTACGTAAATATACATGTTGTATGTATGTATTACATATATGTATGTACTTATATGTATGTATAAATACATGTACTGTTTGTATGTATGCATGCTTGCATGTATGTACAGTACTGTATGTATGCATGTGTGTTACAAACGTGTATTTATGGGTGTATGTGTTGTTGAACTTGAAACTCCAAAACTTGGACTTGTTTGGATCAAATCCTAGTTTCTGTACTTCCGGCATTCCGTCTTTATTATGAGATCTTTTCTATAGCTAGTGTTGGAAATTCCCCAAGTACGTTGGAAAGGGAAATGATATACTGCCTATGCAAGTGGGATTTCCTCTTCTGACAATGACATCATCAAGTATACTGTACTGTAAATGTGATGCTATCAGGAAATAAATATATATATATGGTATATATATATATTATAATAAGAATTGTTTGAACTACATTTGCAGGGTATCTTACAGTTCAAACCATGATTAAGAAAAAAGATGGTTATTTATGCTGGTTTCTGCTGCAATTGCTGGTAATATATACTTTATTAAAGTTCACTACGTATGTATATAATTACTGTATTTATGACTGTGGAAATAGGACGTGTTGTGACCAAATTTGTTGTAGGTGTTTTACTGGTGGAGTTGAGTATTGTGTCATCCTCTCTACTTAAGGAGGGTGGAGTATTAAGTCAATTATGAGGGCAGGACAATTCAATTTAAATAGAATTTTAATGCAAAGTACTATATACTGATATATCGGATATTGTATAACAAACAGTAAATCCATGCCATACAAAAGCTGCCAAATTTTGACCTAAACTGTAGAATGTACATGTGTGTATGTGTAATGTAAGATAATTTTCTACTATTTTCTTTTATGATGAAGGGAAATGCACGTTTTTCAACCCTGTTTTGATTTTAATATGTACAGTATATTGTAAGAACAGTCCAAATTTCTGTGTTTTGCCAATCCCTCTCATACCGGAATGCACAGTGTCAGTGAACAGGGTACAATTTATCCGATATCGTGCCGCAAAATGGAGTTCTATACAAAATGGTCAACTTGCTATACAAGTGTACAGATGTATAGCAGTTTCCTGCAAAGGAAGTAACTATATCAATGAGAGGAAAAACAAATCAGAGTCTTCCAAAATGCTACAGAAAATGTGAACGCTAAATTCTTCCCTCCAGGGCAAGTGTCATCATTTGTTATATTTCCAAACCATAATGTTTTGGGGTAAACATTTGGTGAGGTATTATTTTCTTCACTACTCTCTTACCAGTCTCCTGCTACACTAACGAACTTTCCTAATCTACCAAAATGCCACTGGTATCATTTTTGCACTGCGCCCTCGGTTACCACGCTAGGGGTCACAACACTCTATCTCTACCTACCGAATTTACCATTCTGAAGTGAAACGCGTGTTTTTTAACTCTGTTTCCGTCTTCGCTTTTACTGGCGTTTTCTTCACAGGAATTCTGCATTTGGTAAGGTATTACTTTTAGCACTGGAGCAAGTAGGTAAAGCAGGTAATGGCTAAAACAGTTTTTTGGGTATTTGACCCTTGACCTACAGTACGATGAACCCAATCCCGCAGGACTCAAGTTTTCATGGTCACCTACCCACAAAGTTTGAACTTGATCTGACTTATACAGTAGGTCTAGGAGAAGTTTGCACACACATGTTTACTCACTCACACACATACATACATACACACTCACCTCCTCACATTTCTGATGTGGGTTGGAGTACAATATTCTCATCTCCCCATTTTCGGAAGTTCTGAGGATGAATCGGACAGGCCAAAAGGTGAGGAATTGAGGAAATCATGTCTGGAGGTGTCAAAAGCATGAAGCAGTATTTCGCAGGTTTTCATCATCGAGATGTTTCCGTAATCGGCCGATGTTCGTCAGTTGCCATTTGGCGGAACGTCAAAGATACTGGGCATGTTTCTCCATTGTCAGATTTTGGTCAAAATCTGCACCGAAATATCTGACATTATTTGATAAAAAAATATTAGGGTCATCACCGACAGCAAGAGGAGGAATACTAAATAGAGGAATACTAAATAGAGGATACTAAATAGAGGAGAAAATCTTGAACGAAAATGACCACACACTCTGTTTAATATTGCAATTCCGCTTCAGCCGATGTAAGGGGAGCCATTTGTGACATAACATAATAATATACAGACTTCCATGGTATGAAATGCAGAGCTGATGATATAAATATTGTCTCTGTCAAACGATGCATATACAGTATATATATAGTCAATTGTCATCAGCATAATGATGAAATTGCATTATAACATGATGACATATTTAACCTCATGATCAAATATAGGCCTGTATATGCCCACGAGTCGGTCTATCAATACCGCATCTGTAAGCAAGTTTCTGATCACTAGAGATTTGTTTCATATTTAAAAAGAGCCTTTTAACATTAAACTACACATAGTATTAATGTACAGTAGGTGTTGTAAAGAGAAAGGTTCCTCTTTGTGTTTTGTCAATTTCAGCAAGAATCTGTACCATGGTTGAGAGTTTTCCAAGGAATGGAAAGTTCTCCCCTAATAAACAGGATGGTGACGAGGTATATCCTGTATCCTTTTGATTGCATGCCCAAGTGTTTGAGATGTAACTGTACGATGTAAACATTGTGTAAATGTTACAAAAAAACGGTTTATTAATAGCACTGGTGCACAACACTGCAATGTTTTTTTTTTTTTTTTTGTTCCGTTTATTCTGTGCGTACTGTGACAGGGAGATTGTGTGGGTTACGAGCGGTCGGTGGGTGTATTTCTTTGAAAGTTCATCATATTAATATTAAATAAATTGGTGGGTATTAGTTATTGTATAAACAGTAAAGTGACTAGCTATGTTTTCCAAGGAAGTTACATGCTGAGTGTTTAAACCCAAATGACTGGCAATGTATTTCTTTTTCATTGCAAGTGTTGTAACCGTTTGAACTGCATTGTTTTCACCTTGTAGAAATAGAAACTGTTTATTGGTTGCACAAGTCGGACAAATTTACTAAAGATTCATTACGTACTGTATGAAGTTTATTACACAACGGCTGACAGTGATTAAATACAGAATGGTCTTCATTTCTGTGGATCGAGGAAAAATATGAGATTGTCATCAATTGATCTCAATTAATTAAAAGAAGAAGAAATTAAGAACAAAGAAAACTAAATGATCAAATTGAAGACATCCTCCTGTACAGTGTCAATTGTTTGAAAAAAATGTTTGCTGTAACGAACGGATAGAAATATCTTGGATTGTTTTATCTTCAGCTGTGAAACTTTTTTTTTTTTTTTTATGTTTTGTATAATGGAATTTGGAAATTGGAATCATTTTTGGATATATTGAGAGAATTTCTTTGACTTTTATACCGAAAGACCTAATCGTTCAAGTTTTCTCTCCCTGGATTACAGTACTGTACATACGGTACGAGTTACATTTTTCGTGCGATTTTCCGTTGGAAATAATTATCGGTTGGGAGAATCACAGGGGTGTATTTTCATGTTAAGGGGACCTCACAGTCAGGTTCACGGTAACTAATCATAAATGGACAATTGGATGCGGAGACTAGCCTCGGGCAGGGGCAATGGTCAGAAGTTGAGTGATTTCGTAGGTCCGTTCCTTCAGCGAGATGATTCTCCATCTCCAGGTAAGAGAGTTTCACAGAGACGGGATGGTTCGGTGTAGCGAACATTAAAAGGATTTTAGAGCACAATGTGTAGGGAAGCAAAAGTCTTCAAAATGGTTGTAGGTTGATAAGAAAGTATTATTGTACGTTTTGTCTCTGCGGTTGCGCTGTATGTATTGATATTGTTATGTACTATTAAAACTAAAGATAAGAAAATACTAAATTGTAAGGCAATGATTGAGTTGTATTGTAATACTAAAGAACTCACAAAATTATCATGTCTATTTGTATAAATGTCAAATGAGTCAATAAAAGAGATGGAAAAAAAGAAAGAAAAAAGATTGATTGATAAGAAAGGACCAAACAGGTCTATAAACAGATGGTGGAATGAAGGTGGTGGCTGGTGATGTTGGGGGGGGGGGGAAGAATGGGTGGATGGATTGTATCCCTGCCCATTCCCTTTGTCTATCCCATGTGTTATGGGTTTCAAGTAGGCTGGCAGTGCAGGTTACAGTTGAAGTTTTAGAAAGAGAAAAAATGTTTTATTTCAGACTCAAATAAAACATTTTTTCTCTTAGATGGAGTCCCTAGCCTCCAAACATGGTCTATAAAATGGTAGCTTGATTTTATTTAAGACAGATGGAGACTTGTACAACTGTAGGTTCCAATCTGAAACACCTCCTAATGAAGCTCTCCCCTCATACAGTAGATTATGTTTTATCAGAAAACTTTCTAAGATTACTGTGCTGTACAGTACAGTAGTTTGTGTAGTTTATGTATTCTGATCTACTGGACTGTACATAGTTAATACAGTAGTAATACGCACAATAGTTACTAATGTATCTTAAATGCATTAATATACTGTACATGCTCAGAAAACACTTGTTAGGTTAGTACAGTAAGCCTACAGTATCGTTTCAGCCTAGCCAATGACAGCACAATGCTAATATTGTTACTGCTTCATTACTACACATTAGAAACACTAATTGTTCTTGACTATAATAAAGTTTCTGCCTACAGTAGTTCTACTGTATGCATATCCTCCCTCCTATACAGTAGTTCTGTAAAGTCAGGACATTGGCCATCCATCCAGTTTTGATGGTTGGCTAGACTTCCCAGCAATTGGGCCCAACTGCCATCCAGTTTTGATGGGTGGCTAGACTTCCCAGCAATTGGGCCCAACAGCCATCCATTTTTGGTGGGTGGCTAGACTTGCCAGCAATTGGGCCCAACAGCCATCCAGTTTTGGTGGGTGGCTAGACTTCCCAGCAATTGGGCCCAACAGCCATCCAGTTGTGGTGGGTGGCTGCGCATCCCAGCAATTGGGCCCAACAGCAGAAAAGTAGAAAGAAGTACTGTACTGTAAGACAAAGCAATTGTCTGCTCTTAATATAATTTATAACTAGAGAATAGATATTTTTCAAATTATGCAATATACTTGTCGGTGTCTACACTGGGTCTCTGTAATGTCCATTTAGCACTGTGTGCAAACAAGAAGTCTGTATGTCAGTACAGTTGAAAGGATCTTATGCACTTCTCTTAAGCTTCATATTGACTGTAGAAATGTCCATTGGAATTGTGCTAATTACAATGCACAGTACACTTCTGCTCAGATGTACAGTACAGTAAATAATACATTTAAATTATTATTATTTTTGTTTTACTTATTTGAAAGATTGTTGTATAAATAAAAACTAATACAGTACATAAGCATACACTTTATAAGTAAGTACTGTAGCCTGTTCTTAATACGGTGAAAATAATACATGTATGTAAGCTGCAAGGCTTCCCACAAGCATTCAAACATTATTCATAACTACTGTAGCATGATCCATGTTCTTCTTACAGTGAAGGATGTCTCCTAGAGGCGTGAATGTGACCTCCATTTTGTTGTGATGTCAGTGGCCACCCTACTTCCAATGTGTTCGCACACAAGTTTAATTAACTGTAGTACAAAGTACTTTCAAGTACTATCGAAAACATACTGTACAGATATTACATAGCGTGAACTGTATATACAGTATATATACATACAACACATGATTCATTAAGGCTGGAGTATCTGAATTATGAATATGAAGGCACTAAACCGTTACCATGGGTAACCAACCACTGCTAAAGTTTCTTCCATCTAAGGAGTCTATTCTATAACAGAATAAGAATGGTTGTCATTTGTTTAGTAAATGAAGGAAAAGGATTAGATTTCATAATTAAAAGCAATTGGGAGGGATGTCTTGGGACTGAATATAATCATATTGAGATTTATAATTAATTTGTCAAGTTGTTGATGTATATACATGTTGACCTACTGTATGGTAGTTTGTACACATGGGTTTTTGTACACACATGGTATTTTGTACACAGTACTCTATAATATTATGTACACAGTAATAAATTGTATGGTATTAACTATTTTGTACATAGTATTGCACAGTATGATATTTTGTAAACTGTACCATATGGTATTTTGTACCCAGTACTATATAAAATTTTGTACATTGTACTGTATGGTATTAACTATTTTGTACACAGTACTGTACAGTGTATGGTATTTTGTACACAGTACCGTATAATATTTTGTACACAGTACTGTACAGTATGGCATTTTGTATATAGGACTGTACAGATTGGTATTTTGTACACAGTACCGTATGGTATTTTGTGCACAGTACTGTATAATACTTTGTACACAGTACTGTACAGTATGGTATTTTGTACAAAATACCGTATAGTATTTTGTGCACAGTACTGTATAATATTTTGTACACTGTACTTTATGGTATTTTGTAAACAGTGACTATATAATATTTTGTATACAGTACTGTATAGTATTAACTATTTTGTGTACAGGACTGTACAGTATATGGTATTTTGTATGCAGTACCGTATGGTATTTTGTACATGGTATTTTGTGCACAGTACTGTATATTATTTTGTACACAGTACTGTATGGTATTAACTATTTTGTATACAGGACTGTACAGTATGGTATTTTGTACACAGTACTATATATGGTAACTGTATATTATTTTGTACACAATACTGTGTGGTTTTAACTACTCTGTGCACAGTACCGTATGGTATTTTGATAGACGGTCCCAAATCAAATCAGAGTGCGTGACCCAAAAGTGCATGGTGAAAAACTATCCCTGAATCACAAGTTTTTCCAGGCATCTTTAGTCGAAGCTACCTTCCGTGCATTCTAAGGATTGATTTTGAAGCCTGGGTGGGGATCTAGTGGGTTTAGCTAAGTCCTCACGAAAGTTTCTGGCTAGTGGGCCTAAAAGTTTGCCCACCGCTCGAAGCTAGCTTTTGTGCATTCTAAGGATCAATTTTGAAGCCTGGGTGGGAATCTAGTACTGTAGGTCGTAGCTAAGTCCTCACGACAGTTTCTGGCTAGCGGGTCTTAAAAGTTTGCCCACCGCTGTTCTGAATGCAGAAAACACGTGTCTGAACTTCCCAATATTTCCAACAGAAGAAATTCTGGTTGTGTTCATTCAGGTCTTCATGGCCAAAAAAAATAAAAACAGCTCTGATGTTTTGAATATCTCTAGAATTTACCCAAATCAGTGCTAAAATTTTCATAATTTTGGGGATGTTTGTTTTGTATAGATTATTCACTTTCCATGAGTCATCGTGAGGTGGGGTCACTTTGAGTTATAACAATTGGCTGAGATGCTACATGGGATCTCTCAAGCAGAGTCAACAATAATTTTGATTAATTATATTGTCAGTTTTTAAACAGTAATTGCTGTCTTTGAACAGTAACTTTGTGAGTATTACAGTGGCATTCCATTACATACAATATATATATACGATTATGGATATATGTCATTCATGCTCTGTGGACTCTAGCACTTCTTCAAGTACTGTTAGTTGAACATTAATCCTTGAGCAAACATGTTTGTATGATCTCTGTTCAGCGAGGAATCACGTATCCAGTATTGCACATAGTTCTTTAACTGTAAGCATCGGCATCAACTATTGTTATTGTGAAACCTGTTGGGAGGGAAGAAGCATTGTTTTACAACCGTGAACAAAGAGATTCCATTTTGGGAACAATTTATTTTTTACTCGTTTTACCCCCCCCCGTTTCCTTTCCATATTCAGGCATGAGTCTCTATGGAGCTGGGACGCAACCACCGATTCAAAGGCCACCGTCCGGTGTGCCGCCCCCTATCGGGCCTCCATCACACACACCCGCTGCCCTCCCACCTGCTCCACCACCAGTGCCCAAAGCTGTTGTTGCAGGAGGACCCGGTGGACCAGCCAGAGGCGCCCCAGCCAGCGGGCCGGGTGTTCCAGGACAAGGTGGACCAGCTGCACCACCTCCTGCGCCAGGTGGACAGATTGGGCAGCCTCCCGTCCAATCACCCTCACCTCCCCTAATGGATCAGGTCCTACTGCCTCGAAGGCCAGGTATAGGACTGGAAGGCCGGAAGATTCTTTTGCGTGCCAATCACTTTCAAATGAAGATTCCCCATGGGGATATTTACCATTATGATGTCACAATATCGCCTGAGAAATGTCCCAGGAGAGTCAACAGGTAAGAGATGTCTCTGTTTTTCACAGTGCTTGTCTTGTCTCTATCTCCACCACTCAATGGATGCCTTTACCATCTAGTTTAACCTGATATCATAGGTCAAAGGTCAGTAATAAGAAATGTAGGATCTTTCTTTGATGTCCCTAAATTTTTCCCTGATGTAGTACTGTTTATGTCATTTCCCCAGAGCTGGAATTTCGAGGTGGTACAGTTGTTTGTCAATGGTGATTTATCATGCATATTCATATATAGTTTCTCAGTACTGACCAATAGGGTCTCTGAATTTTCTTGGGTCTTAACTTTCATCTCGTTGACACAGAAGAACCGTAAAGAGGAAAACACATTTGTGGGCCATGGAGGGATATATATACTCAGAAAACACTTTGTTTCCAAATTACCAACCTTTTTGTAACGATAATGTGGATATCTCCATGGCAACACCCTCAATGACTTCTTTGGTTTGTAATTTGCAGAGAGGTGATAGATTACCTGGTCGGTGCATATTCCAGGAGCACACCCAAAATATTCGAAGGTCAGATGCCGGTATTCGACGGGAGGAAAAACATGTACACAAAGAAACAGCTGCCCATTGGACAGGAGAAGGTAGGAGATAAATAGAGGGCGGTACTCATTTAGCCTCCTTCATATACCATATTCTCTGCTATTGACGCTGTCAGTCTAACAAAATAATGGCCATAATTTGTGTAGCCTAGAAACATAGCGGCCTTTATGTTGCACATTGTCCACAGTGTGCTGTATATATGGCTGCCAGCTGTGTGGTGGGTAAGACTATATTGACAATGTGGTATACATATATATTTACTTCACTCATATTTTACCTGTCTCCCATCAACCTATATGGTCTCCAATATACCCCTACTATCCACTTCAGTGTCAAGCCCCCACCCTACCTCTTGGTTACGATTCTACCATGCTTAACACCTATACCTGATACTGTCCTTCCTAATCTCAAATCTCTGTGCTGCAGAATTTTTTTTTTAATCCTGGGAGTCCTCACCAAGTTGTCTGACAGTTTTCACAGACATTTCCTGAGAATGCATTATAAATTGACGGTATGCTCGTTCTTCTTCCATTGTTTTATTGTGTGGATATAGTGAGAATAATACCGTCTGTACTAATACAACCCCCCAGAGAGTCCCCCCTCCATTTTTTGGGAACTCCCCTTTCACATACTCCTGTACTTTCTTATCATACCTTTTTGAGCAACATAGGTTTGTTGAACTCACTCAATTGTCAGTGAACAAATATAATCTTCTAAGATCTATGCCAAAGAAAACAAACATCAATTTTGTCCTAATTATGCTTTGCATTAATCTCTTTTCTTTTTTATGTTTTGTTTTTAATGTTAAATGAACTTTTGTTATCCCAAGGTCACTGGTTCACTTCCTGTTCTAGCTTTGGCTCTTGTCAGATTTCTTGTTTATTCAATTTTTCCTTTTCTTTTCTTTTCCTTTTCTTTTCGTTTCTTTCTTGGCAGGTTGAACTAGAGGTGACATTGCCGGGCGACGGTAGAGATCGTACGTTCTCCGTAATCTTGAAATTTGCAGGTTTCGTCAGTCTGGCCCTCCTGGAGCAAGCTCTGGAGGGACGGCTTCCCATCATGCCATTTGACGCTATTCAAGCCCTGGATGTGATCATGAGACACTTGCCGTCAATGACGTAAGCAATGCCCTACCCACCCCCCTACCTGCTCTCAACCCCCACCCCACCCCACCCCATCCAATAGGGTTGCAGAGAGTATTGGATGTAAGGCCCTCCAAAATCCAGGCTATTTTATGCCAGTTGGCTCAATGCCAGTGGATTTCACCATTGCCAGTAGAAGAAAAAAATGCAATGGCTTTTTCCTGCTAACTGTATCAATACAATGTATGTTGTTGCTGTTGTGTTAATTCAAGGAAACATGCTAGTTGGGGAATTTGATTTTAGCCAGTAGGGGTTTGATGCATGAATATGGTTTAGCAAGCACTTTGGCTAAATATTATGAAATTCTTGCCCTCTTCATCCAATAAAGTAACAATTTCTGTTTTCATATTTATATATAAGTAAATGGACAATGAAAACCTGACCTGGAAAGGCAGTCTTTTTGAAACGTGTTCGTTCCTTTACAATGAATACTTTGTTGCATATTTTACTGGTTTGTGTAATTTGCTCTAGGGAAGGTTTTTAACAAAAATTAAAACCAGCAGTCACACTTGGGCATTGTATACTCCTGAATATGTGACTCCTTTGTGACACTTTTTTTACAAGTTGCCCAGATCTGTACAGTTAATTTGTTGTGTTACGGGAAATAATTTAGTGGCAACATTTCTGTGTAGTTGTTATGAAGGCTCTCAAGGCTCTTATATTGATAAACACTGTAGAAACACTGCTATATACACATCTTGACACTTGTATAGCGACTTGACCATGTTGCATAGCATCTTGGCGATATGACACTGGATAAAGTATACCCCGGTTCTTTTTTCTGCTTGTTTCCATAGTTACACACCCGTTGGCCGATCGTTCTTCTCCCCACCCTCGGATTATTTCCATCCTCTGGGAGGAGGGCGAGAGGTTTGGTTTGGTTTTCACCAGAGTGTCCGACCATCCATGTGGAAGATGATGCTCAATATTGATGGTAAGTGTTTACACCTTATACTGACCCGGAGGTACTCTCCATGTAAGTTGACCCCTTCGTGAATATTCATTTCCCACCAAAGCCAGTTTGGGACAATTTTCTAATGCTAATACCACTATATTCTGTCCTCCCATATGCCTCAAAGCACTCATACTGACAATATGAACAGTTCCTAAACCTTTATCTGATTCTAATGCTAATACCACTCTATACTGTCCTCCCGTATCATGCTTCAAAGCACCCGTTCTTTGAAAAGAATCACCACGTCCTCTGCGGAATTCTATTGTTAAGGGGTATTGTCAAGGTTAGGGAATGTGGATTTGAACAATGAAAAAGACAATGGGGTCTTCAATCAGAATGTAAACTGCACTAGTCTTGTGTGTGGGTGGGGACGGGGGCAGGGGTTTTCTTGAACCCTTGTTAGGACAAATGAAAGTTGAGATCGACACTAACACTAACTAGAGCTCTGCCTTATGCAAAGTGATCAATTTTGTTCCTTAAATGTGTACATGTGTGTTTAATACCTCCTTACGATATATGTCTCTTTCACATAGCTGTAGGAATACTTAATATTCATACTTTTAAAACATCCACCAATCTCATCTTGTATTCGATTCTTGCAGTTTCTGCTACGGCCTTCTACAAAGCACAACCGATCATAGATTTCCTGGTGGAGACATTGGACATGCAGAGTATTGCTGAACAGCGACGGCCTCTGACCGACTCACAGAGGGTCAAGTTTACCAAAGAAATCAAAGGTAAGAGCATCGGAAAAATTACGACTGTCCGAAAGAGAGGAGGCAGGAAGGAGGGTGAAGGAAGGAGGGTGAAGGAAGGAGGGTAGAGGATTGGGTAGGGGAACTCTGGAAAACTGTCCCAACCAGAGCAACGTCCTACATTCTGTGTTCAGACCAGTTTGGCACAGTGCCATAACAAGAAAGCTGCGGCAGCTGCAAAATGTGGCTGCAGCCAGGCTGAATCAATATCAAACAATAAGTATCTATTGTGTGAAACTACAATGCCTATTGTATGAAACTGTAAACTGCACAGACGCAGCCTGGCTGAATCAATATCAAACATTAGAGATTATCTCTGTAGATCAGCCGTGTCTACTGTGTGAAACTGTACAGTACAATAGACTATGAAAGCTGCTGCAGCTGCAAGATGTGGCTGCAGCCAAGCTGCATCAATATCAATCAATAGAGATTATCTCTGTAGATCAGCAGTGTCTATTGTGTGAAACTGCAGAGTACAAAATGTTTTGTCCAATGTAGCCCCCTCCCCCCACCCTTTGAATTTATTTTTCGTAAAGAGGTAAAAAGGAACAACTCCTGTCAAGAGTCGTCAAGTGTAGATAGATACTTGCATGTTCACTGCTATGTTCTCATCCCAACTCACCACAAGTTAATGGTAGCAGTTAACATACATTTTGCAAGAGGTACAGTTTGTTAGGCTCACTACAGTGTATTGGTAGCCTAATGTTATGTCTTCGTTAGTGGATAAGCTACACAGTAAACAGTACAACATGTTATGGTCTTGGAAATGTCTTGAATTTTGTTTGTTTGCAAGTGTCAGAGCGTGTGGTCAGCCCTTTCTCGAGTCAGCTGCAGTAAATAGAGTGTTTTTGTATGATATACACTCTAGGATTAACAGTTTCGATAACTACATACACATTGCACTGCAAGTGACTGTGAAAGAACATATACGAGGAAGAAACAAAAACAACAGGCAACACAAAGGAAAACACAAAATGAAGAAGGGAAAAAAAAAGACCGGATGTAATAATAATATGAAGCTTTTGTGAGGAGAACAGGGCATTGCAGGTTGCAGGATTGATATTGTGATGTTCAAGGAAGTGAGTGGGTGGGGTATTAGATGGAAATTGCACAGCATCAACAGGGAAGATGTTGTGTGCTTGGTTGTTTGTTCCTGACATGATTTGAATATCTTGGTTCCGGGAAACGATCATGAAAGGGTGAAGAAGGGGGCAGAGGGGGGAGGAGTTGTGTTCATCTTCAACAGGAATGTATGTAGTGATGGGAACTCGAGGGACCCACCAAAAAAATTACTACCCAATCCGAGCTGTTACTACCCGGTTCAGGAAATTCTAAAAAATCACTGAACTCGCTCTCTGTTTTTAGTTACATTTATATTCAAAGTAATGAAAAATTTTGTGCATTTTTCCATAATTTCATCTTTGGTGATATTCCCTTCAATCCTGATGTGTTTCAGTGTAAAATTTGTTACTATTCCTGCTCGAGAAAGTTTTGATCAGCTCCGCTTGTTTACCTTTATGTGCACACTCTACTGTCTAGCCTGTAGCAATCACCCCGCACTGCCTTCTTGCACATTTGCACTGCACTAAAACTTGAACTTGTACTCTTGAGCAACTCATAAGTTGACCACCCCCTTGTGAATTTCTTTGTGAAACGGTCTAACAAAAGTTGAACAGAATTTTTCCATATATGAAAGAATCAAGCAACATGTGAGTGATCCAAATATTCAATAGAATTGTGATAAGTATGCAATGGACATGTGAGAATTATTCTATAGACATTTGGTTGCATAATCAATATAAATGCGATGCATATTCAGTGTCAATGTGATGCATATTCAACAGAAATTTGATGTATATGTATCAGACATGTTAATAGACATGTGATGCATATTCAATATAAATGTGATTAGCATGCAATGGACTTGTTTGAATTATTCAACAGACATGTGATTGCATAATCAATATAACTGTGATGCATATTTAATGAACATTTGATAAAACTTCATGCATATGTAATAGAAATATTTTGCCAAATTTAAAAGCAGGATGGGATTGTTAAATTGCACAAAGCTTCAGAATTATTATTCTTTTGTTTTTCTCTTTTATCTTCTTTTTAGGATTAAAGATCGAAGTCACTCACTGTGGAACAATGAGACGAAAGTACAGAGTGTGCAACGTTACCAAGAGGCCTGCATCAGCTCAAACGTAAGCATTGTCCTGGTGTGCCAGAGTAAAATTGATTATAACGTAAGAAAATTTGACATTAACAGCAGAGATTGAAAACAAACAACGTTTAATTAAAAATCGACAATGATGTTGTTTCACATCATTTTACAGATTCCCTTGGCAGATGGAGAACGGCCAGACAGTGGAGTGCACCGTGGCCCGCTACTTCAGAGAAAGGCACAACAAAATATTACAGTAAGTTTTAAACCCCATCCAGCATGAACAAAGTCTCCGTTGTTTCAGTTTTAGCCATCTCCCTGGTTATTTAGAGATAAGTTAATGTGGTAGTTTTGAGCTTCAGGGTCGTTCATTTTCTCCTCTTTGTTTAAGATAATCCAATGAGAATGTTTCTTTTTTTCTATTCGTCAATAGATATCCTCACTTGCCCTGTCTTCAAGTTGGTCAAGAACAACGCCACACCTATCTCCCATTAGAGGTAATGTCCTCTATCAACTCATTCATATGCCAACGTACAACTGTAATTGAAACGAATACATGGTAGATGTGTGAAGATAAAGCTCATTCATCACCCATTCTCTCCTCCCCCTCTCCCTCCTCTCACCCCTCCCCACCTCACCAAACCATCCCTGTCCCTTCTCTCTCATTCATCACCCATTTTCTCCTTCCACCTCTCCCTCCCTCCCTACTCTCCCTACTCTCCCTCCTCTCCCTCCCTCCTCTCCCTCCCTCCTCTCCCTCCCTCCTCTCCCTTCATGCCCTCCTCTCCTTTCCCTTTCCCTCTCTCACCCCTCCCTCCCCACCTCACTTCACCAAACCATCCCTGTCTCTCTCATTCATCACCCATTCTCTGCTCCCCTCTCCCTTCTCCCTCCCTCCTCTCACTCTATGCCCTCCTCTCCTCCCCCTTCCCTCCTCTCACCCCTCCCCTCCCCACCATCCCCACCTCACCACACCAAACCATCCCTGTCCCTTCTCTCTCATTCATCACCCATTCTCTCCTCTCACCTTTCCCTCTGCCCTCTCCCTCCGCCCTCTCCCTCTGCTCTCCCACCCCCTCCTCTCCCTCTCATCTCTTCCCTCTCTAACTCACCACACTATCCCTGTCCCTTCTTTCTCATTTATCACCCATTCTCACCCTCCTTCCTTTCCCTCCTTCCTCTCGCTCCATCCCCTCCCCTCCACTCCACTCCACTCCCCACCTCACCAAACCATCTCTGTTCCCTCTCTCTCTCATCCTTCATCACCCATTCTCTCATCCTCCTTCCCTTCCCCTTTTTACCCTCACCTGATGAACTGTTTATTTAATAGATCTGCTTTCCTCCAATTATTTAATGGAGTTGACATCTTACAAGTAATAATTCATACTGAATAATTCATTTAGTTTAACGAAGGCTACAACCTTGCTCTGACAGGTATGCAATATCGTACCCGGCCAACGATGCATCAAGAAACTCACCGACATGCAGACCTCAACAATGATCAAGGTAAGATCAACCTTTTGACCTCTTCAGAAATCACACACAAAACGAGAGAATATAACGTATATATTACACGGCTGCATTCCTGCCAATGGGCTGATAACAACGTGTGATATTTAGATGATACTTAGAGATGTTATTAACACAACCGTGTGACTTTTCATTACATGCAGAAACTTTTGTGTCCCACAAATTTAATGAAATGTATTTTTGGTGCATTTGCAAAACAGAAGATTTTGGTGTACTATATTAACAGATTAATTTTCTCGGTATCTTATTATCTTTCCTGCGATGGTCATACTGTTATTGACTAGTCTTGAAAAGCAGCTTTTCTATTCAGATTTTTTTATGAAAAAAAAAACACTAAAATTTGTGATTAATATTTCATTAGTTTGACTGATGAAGTTTCCTTTCAAATAATTTAAAGTAAACCATCATGAACATTTCCATGTTTTAAGAACAATCCAATGACAACTACCAGTTAGAAGCTCATTAACATCTCATATGTATGTTTCAAGAATAATCTAATGACAACTACCGGTTAGAAGCTCATTTACATGCCATTTATATGATTTAAGAAGATTAAGCTTGGATTGCACCCATGTATTTCCATAAGTCTACACACATAAACCAATTACAACTTCCTGTTAGAAGGTTCAATCACCCAGCCAGTTGGAGGGAGGGGGAGGGGGGGGGGTGGGGGAGTGGTAAATTAGAATAGGAATTCAAGATAATATATACTACCAAAAAAAGAGGAAATCCCAAAGTGTATGTAACTCAATACTGCATTTTCCCAAAAAAAATAGAATAGAAAAAAAAAATTGATTTTATATCAACTTGTACATTTGAATGGCACAGAGATGAGAAAAGGTTACCGGAATCATCTACCTAAGTATATCAACTCGTCGGTGTCCTTCATGTGACAAAGGAAGTTGGGCGAGCTATTTATAGCTAACACACAATCATAGTGAAAGTACAACCGTATGGTTTTTATGACAGACATGCTCTGTGATGTCACAATGTCCGTTTTTGCTCTCTTTCAACTTTTCAGGCCACTGCGAGATCTGCTCCAGACAGAGAGAAAGAGATTAACAACCTTGTAAGTTTCATTTTTGCTTTTCCATCTTTTGTCACCGTTGAGGTGTGTGAACCAAACCACTCTCGCAGTGTTTTGAAAGTCCAAAGGTATACTGCAAAATCTGTATGAAAGGTTTTTTACAGACATTGCTTCATTACCTCGACCTGTGTCGTCATCTCGCATCGCAATGACGAATTTGGTTCCTGCTACGTTTTGAAGTGATTGGCAAATATGCAAAGATTTTCCGGTTATCAAGTGATAGCAATTTCAGTACAGAAATGTTTTCGTTTGTTTTCGGTATTTTTTTTTTCTACACCGACTCGGTAGGGGATGAGAAATGAAACAAAGGTTCATTCGATGTGTCGATAATAAGCCTTTCTTTTTTCGTCATATTTTCGTCTCAATCTATCTCTCTCCTTTTTTCCTTTGTTTTAAATCTTTATCAACCTTTGATGAACTAGTTATCCATCAAAATGTGTCTGAAATATTGATTTTTAATTTGGACAGAATAAGATTGATCGTCAGTTTGCTTTTGTCAAATTACCTTGGCTTGCGAGCCTAGCGATATCTCGCATGCATCAATGAATCACCTGTGATGTATATGTTTTTGCCATTTCACCCCGTTGTACAGTTAATAATTAAGGACTTGTTCATTATTCATTTACTATGAATCTGAAATGTGGAGCTCTCATGATATTTTAAGGTCAGAAGTAAAAAAAAACACTAAAAAAAAATAAAAAAATAAAAAAACATGAATGCAGTATTAATATGAACTTTGTGTCACTATCTATAGTGGGTAAATGAATTTCAAATATTGGTTAAAGGTTACCATGATGTCAGGAGTTGAAATTTAAGTTTGTCCAACACTATGAGAACAAATTGACTGTTAATCAAGTTGTTGTTTTTTTTCCTACTTGTTTTGCCATTTTATTATACCTGTTCTTCTTGGTTGTCTCTTTGGCTATTTCGTTTTGTGGCATGGCGGAAGGTGTTTCGGGGAGGGAGGGGAGCATTGCTTTATTAATTCATTCCTACTTCCTTAGGTAATTATTGGATCAACCAATATCCCTCATTCTAGAGAAACATGGCAGAGGACTGTTTTTGGGAGGACGTGGGTTTTTGACATGTAAAGTGTAAACTGTATTGTTATTTAGGATGTTTCCTAGAGAGAATACCTTCTTTTTTTTTAAAAAGAAAAGTAACCCGAGGTGGAACCTGTTCAGGAAACCAAACCATAAATTTACTGTAAACCTGTTGTTATTACTGTTTGCCAATGGGTAATCACCTTCATGATAAGGAAATAATGATAAATGAATGAATAATATTGATAATGAATAATGAATACAAATGGTGGCAACTCACATGCTTTCATTACACATGGAGGTAAGGAATGTAGACGATGTATGTCTTCTGTCATCAAATCATCATTCTTCTTGCTTTTCAAATTGTTACAATAGCTTTGCCATAACTGCATACCTGAAAGATCGTAGTGGTTAGTCGTCGGGCTGGAGTGATAGATTTTGTTTTCAGGGACCTTCACCTTCTCGTAACAGTAGCAGACCTGTCAAGAATTTCACAATTGTAGCTACCTGCTTAAAAAATGACAGTTCAGACTTGCATTTTGAGGTAGCAGCCCAGTAATATATGCTGATAACAAGCAGTAAACATGTGAACAGGACTTACGTTAGATACAGAAATTATGCCGATTCTTTGACTGATGGCTGCTTATCAACTCGCCATATCTTTATGGTTTGAATGTCTACTGGAAGAACATTGCAAGTGCTTGCTTTTTTTTTTTTTACCTACCCACTGGCAAAATGGTAAAACCTACTAGCATTTAGCTAGTATAGCCGGAATTTGAAGGCCTGGGTGATACATTGCTCAGCAATTTGGGGGGAAACTTTAACACTACATGTGCTGTAAAAATGCTCATTAAAGGCCATTGGGTCTTGGGTTTAGCTTTTTATAATGTAGGGCATGAGTGAAGTACATTTCCTGTTTATTTCAGTTGATCAGTTTCCCCTTCTTTATTTTGTCAATAGTTAGTAAAATATTGTTATTTATCAACCAGTGTGGCGTGTTTCTGTTTGAACAGTTTTAATGATAAACCTTATGTTACCCATGAAAAACTCTCTTAAAATATCCCATACATAACCATATAGGTCAAAGGTCTTACCTTTAGTGACTGCTCAAAATGTTTTTCACTGTTATGCCAAATTTTTCTACTGAAATTTGAACAGCTTTGTCCTTTACTTTAAATAGCCTATCACATTGATTGTATGGGTAACTAGGTGCCTAGGCTCAAGAAAAGTAGACATTTCTCATCACCTGGTTTCAACATGCTTTTGATTTGTAGCCTTACAAGCAAGATCAAATAGATAAATTGAGAACATAAAGCTGACATAAAAGGGACAAGTTCCTATCAATACATTTGGTTTGTTTGTAATCCAGCCTAACACATAAGTTATATGGAAACTTGTGTGCCTAAGCTCAACAAATGGAAATTCTCATCAGATTGTTTTCTATTGATGTAGCCTAACACATCAGTTAAATTGGAAATTGAGTGCCTAAGCTCATAACCCCAAAACTGCATATTGTTATTCTTTGCAGGTCAAGAAAGCTCAATTCAACAGCGACAGATTCGTACAAGAGTTCGGTTTAGCCATCAGCACAGATATGGTCCAAATAGAGGGCCGTGTCCTCCCTGTGCCAAAGATTCAGTACGGAGGCAAGGTAATTAGCTACTGAGAATCTGGCAAGTTGCCAAACTTTTCCCATTTTTTTCCATAGAAAGTTTCATCAGTCTCCTTTACCTTAGGTTCATGGATCTTGGTATTTAAATAATCGAATTCATTTCAGTTACAGGGGTTTTCTAAACATCAAGGCAAACACAGTTTCCCTTGTTCCCTTTCAACACCTTTCACAGTACTTTTGAGGTATTGCAGTACTTTTGTCGCAGAAGTTGAATCTGTAGCCTGGTGTCATAATGGCACGGATACTTTGATCGTTACTGTTACTTCGTTATACTTCGTTATACTTTGTTAAACTGTTACTTCGCCCAACGCCCCTGCCATTTTTCCTCATGCGCCACCATCACCAAGCAATCTTTCTCATTTTGTCTTCTTTCCGTGAGTCTCTGCAGAACAAGTTCCAAGCCGTACCACAGCAAGGAGTGTGGGATATGAGAGGCAAACAATTTCACACAGGCGTTGAAATCAAGATCTGGGCCATCGCTTGCTTCGCTGCTCAACATCAGTGCAAAGAAGATTCGCTTAGGTAATGAAACGTTGAAAATTCATGAAGAACAACTGTTTGTAGCGGGGCATCAATATCAAATAACTCCAAAATGTCATACTTACTGAGTGTGTTAGTCGAAATGGGAATGTGAATCATTGAACCAACAAACTCTTCCTAATTAAGTTTATTAAGCGGACTTAAAAATTTACAGGGAAATCAGTGGAAAATGTAGCTCGCGTCAGAAACACCTCTTACTAGTTCAAAGAACCTTGCAAAGAATACTTGTATGGATAAATATTATGTGAAGAAATAAAAAAAAATTAAAAATGAATGTGAATGTATGTCTGTATTTATGTATGTATTTATTGACATGCATTGATATATGTTTGTATTGTTGTGTACACATCTGTCGTACAGACACCCACCCATTTTACCGGCATATTTTAACCAGGGTTTGCCTTTTCTCCCCCCCCCACAGGAATTTTACTTCACAACTTCAGAAAATCTCAAACGATGCGGGCATGCCAATCATGGGCCAGCCTTGCTTCTGTAAGTATGCAGTCGGGGCAGACCAGGTAGAACCGATGTTCCGGCATCTCAAGAAGACGTACAAAGGCTTGCAGCTCATAGTCGTGGTGTTACCAGGCAAAACCCCAGTTTATGGTGAGGATTTTTGGAATGGTGAAGGGGAGGGTTGGAGGGCGGGGGGGAGTGGGTGTTGGCAGAGGAATACATGTGGGCTTTAAGGTGGCCTTTGTTGAGTTTGTTCCCAGATGTAAAACAAAGTGCACATTCTCATTCGGTCTGCAAGGAGAGCGTACATCGCTTTAGAAGGATAGAGAAATTGTCATGGAACGGTACCTTCTGACACCTTCTGTTGATGGTCCTCTCAAGTCAGTGCAGAAATCTCTTCTTTTTTTTGGGGGGGGGGGGGGTTTGTTAATCTTGTACATTATTCTTGTGCTTCAAATAGACACAAGCCTGATAACAAACCAATGTTTTTCGTTCCTAGCAAGATCTTTTTCTCTAAGGCAAACAGAAGCAAAAACAGATTAAGGACACATTGAAAACGAGACAGTTGGGCAGTCTGTTTGTAGGAAGACCTTTCTCACCTAAAGGTGTTTCATTTACTTGCTTTAATCTGTTTGTACTCTATTTAGTTGTCTGTCCATCTTTATTAATGTGTCCTAAATATGTTTTTGTTTCACTTCATCGTCGCAGAAGATCCTGCTAGGATCAAGCCTGCTAACTTAAACATCTATGCTTACTAGTTGGCTGATTGAGTGAAGCCGGTGGTGGTTGGAGGGGGGGGCATAGGGCAACTGGGGGGGACATGCAGGGTACTGTGTCCAATGTGTTTGTAGGTTTGATGACCCTTGGAAACCTGTATGAAGTTATTTATGTGTTCTTACATCTGATTGGGAGACTTACCAAAGCATTCACCTGTTGTAAGAAGAGTTTTACGTGAAAAATGTGAATAAGACCATAATACTTTGTCATCGTATCAGTGTTATAGAGGCCCTGATGTTTCTATCCTAGCAGGATCTTCTTCTTCAGAGGCATATTCTTATGCAAAACAAAGAAAGCATGTTTTAATTAGACAGATGGGACAGATAACTCAGTTTGGAACATTAAACAGTGAATAGAGTTAGTTAAACTATATCAAATAATGGGCAGAGAGTTGAAAAGAAGCATATAATGTGAGGGCCCTTTTCGTTTTATTGTCACTATATGGATAATATCTTATGGTGATGAATATTCATAAACAGGCCCTGGTTTCCAACTTTACAAAGAAATTGTAAACTGTTTTCTCTATCACCTTCATAATTTCTGACGTGAACATTTTCCTTTTTCCGCCCTTGCGTGCGTGCAGCCGAAGTTAAACGTGTAGGGGATACACTGCTCGGTGTTGCAACTCAATGCGTACAGGTCAAGAACGTTAACAGGACAACCGCGCAAACTCTCTCCAACCTTTGTCTCAAGATTAACGTCAAGTTGGGCGGGGTGAATAACATCCTGGCGCCCAGAGACCGACCTCAAGTCTTCAGACAGCCCGTCATCTTCCTCGGAGCCGACGTGACCCACCCCCCAGCCGGGGACGACAAGAAACCCTCCATAGCTGCGGTAAGTGTCATTGTCGACCCTCTGGGGTCATCCGTTGAAAATCCATCGATACTACTACTGGTGTTAACGCCCGTCGGCTCCCTGTCACAGATATCAAGATAGCATGTCAGCTCTGCTTCCCAACCAGGACATGTAGCCAGAAATTAGGAGGTAGCAAGTCCATGTATATGTATGTATATGTATATATTAGATCCTCTCGCGAAGAAACCTCATTGGCTTATCAAAGCCGCATGCTGACCGAAGTCAGTATCTGACATTCATATTTAACGTCCATGATTATGAATTGTTAATTGTCAACAATTCTGTAACTGGAGGACATAAATTAATCTGGGAGTGACTCGAACTGGGGACCTTATGATTGGAAGGCACCGGCGTTAACCACTGAGCTAACACTACAAGGCCATGTTATTGGCTTTGTTGTCAGATTCTTGCTTTTGAACATTAGTGCATCATGACACACAGAGACACCCACAAAGTAAGATCGTTTGTCCGTCGCACATTGTCATAGCAGAATGAACCTTTACAGTTATATCCCACATCACCGACTTTTTCCAATGTCTTATAATATTGGCCTGCATGGATTTAAATGTCGTAAACCAGAGACTAGCGATGGTGCACAAATTATGAAAGATTCTACTGGAGGTAATTTTTTGTATGCTGGCATCTTTTCTCACAGGTGGTTGGCAGCATGGACGCCCATCCAAGTCGTTACTGTGCGACCGTGAGAGTGCAACAGCATCGCCAGGAGATCATCGCAGAACTCAGCGAAATGGTGCGGGAGCTGCTGGTGAACTTCTATCGTACCACCCAGTTCAAACCAGCCAGAATCATCATGTACCGAGACGGTGTTAGTGAGGGACAGTTTCCACAGGTTAGTTTATTACTCTTGGTGTTAAGTATAATGTCAGCTGCCCCACTGAGGCTAAGACAGCTGCCCCACTGCCTGGCTAAAATCAGCTGCCCCACTGCCGGGCTGATGTACGCCCCACTGCCCGGATAAAGTCAGCTGCCCCACTGCCCGGCAGAAGGCCGCCCCACTGCCCGGCTAAAATCAGCTGCCCCATTGCCCAGCTAAAGTCAGCTGCCCCACTGCCCGGCTAAAGTCAGCTGCCCCACTGCCCCGCAGAGGGCTGCCCCACGGCCAGCCCGGCTGACTCAACTACACCTCCGCAACATGGAACTTCATGAACAGTGGGGCTATGGGCGTGGGCTTAAAACTATAACTGATCAAGATTTTGCCATATTTAAGTTCCCTAGGCTTCAGTCGGGGAAGACTGCACATGGAGCGGTTTCCCTTAATGGCAGGTGACTCTGTCCGTGTGCTTAGACAACGAGTGCACAGGGAAGTATTGTTACGTGCGAAGTAATCGCGCACCAGTCTTTTAACAGAGCAGAGTTGCTGTGGTGCACACTCGTCAGTCTGGTTTTCTCACGTTTCAAAATCCCACGTCGGCGACAGTCGAGTTGAATCGTGTCGGGTTCAAGTTGGGTAAGCTGTATTTGGGGTCGGAAGCTGCCACAACCTGGTAATTAAAATCTCAGTTATCTGATAGAACAGGGTATCTGGGAAACGTAGCTTGATTCTTTATTTCCAGCAATATTATACCAGAAATGTTACCAACTAAGCATAAATGCCAGTTGTTTGCAATGAAGGAATGCAACAGTACATTAAATTTGTTTGCCACACCTCTGCCCCCCCCCCCTCCCCACACACACACAAAATAATAATAATTCAGTTAAAGCACAGAATCTTTAAAAAAAATATATATATTTTATTTATTTATTTATTTTTTAATTATTATTTTTATAATAAAAAAATTATAAATTTTTAAATTTTGCTTTGCAAAGATTGGAGGAGACAATATTGTTAATCGTAATGCTTGATAACGTCATAGCTTCTCTCTTCCTCGACTCATCAGGTGCTACACCATGAACTACGAGCAATCCGCCACGCTTGCCTTCAACTGGAGGCCGGCTATCAGCCAGGAATTACCTTTATTGTCGTCCAGAAACGTCACCACACGAGACTCTTCTGTGCAGACAGAAAGGAGCAGGTAAGGGAATAACCGTCTTTGTAAGGAGGTTGTAGGATGCTTTCGAGACGACTGATGTTTCGTCGAGTCGTCTCAAACCTTTGAGGCTCGACATCGTTTGAATAATACAACACAGAAAAAGTTTCAAAGTTTTGTTTTACATAAGTTTGATTTTATTTCCAACGCGTGGTGTTTCGAAAAGTTGATGAGTCTCGTAGAGCATTCTCATTAATTTGGGATTTAATTTTCGATTGATAATAGTTGTATCAGTTTTTTTTCGGTACAAAATTATCTTTCCTCATGTATAGGCGCTTCCTTCCCTACCACCTCCTTTTCTACACCATCTCACCCTTGATCAATTTTGTTACTGCTACTCGATAAAACCATGAACTGAATAGTTCTGAACATGACTGGTTTCAAAGTTACAAAGCTAGGACGGCATTCTTAATTTTCCCTTTACATCCCCCCTCTCACCCCAGCCCCCCTCCCACCCTAGGACTGATATTTTACTGCTGTTTACAAACCATCCTAAAGAATCTAAAGATGGTCTGTTTTTTGAAGAAAACAACAGCAACACTTTTGCAATTTCTCTCCATGGCTTTTCTTCTCTGTAGATCGGTAAAAGTGGCAATATACCAGCCGGGACAACAGTGGACACTGGTATCACTCATCCAAGGGAGTTTGACTTCTACCTCTGCAGCCACGCTGGAATTCAGGTGAGGCATTCTTGTTTGTAGTCTGTTACTCCTCTGTGTAATCCAAGACAAGTTGTTCGACTTGATTACAGGATATGTCACTGTTTGGCACTCCTTATAGTACACTATTTCATGTTTAGTATGTATAGATGGACAGACAGACAAAGAGAGAGAGATAGATAGACCGACGGACAGATTGATAGGCAGACATAGATAGATAGACAGACAGATAGATAGATAGATAGACAGACATAGACAGGCCGGCCGGCCGACCGACCGACAGACAGAGAGACCGACCGACCGATAGACAGAGAGATAGATAGATAGACAGACATACAGATAGACAGAGGGATAGAGAGATGGATAGACAAACAGATAGACAGATAGATAGACAGACAGATAGACAGACAGAAAGACATACAGACACACAGATAGTGAAATAGACAGATAGACAGACATACAGACAAATTAAAAATTAATATTATCATGATACTTAAAGTTCTCTCATCACTTCACTTTCTTCTATCCGGTATATTGGTTCGCCATTGATTCGTAAAGTGAGCATGTTTTTTTATTTTTGAGATGATCTTTAAGTTTAGATAGTCGTTACGTTCAGGTCATCATCTGGTTGAGCCGATGGTACACATGTCAAAGAAATCACCTCTACCATGTTCTCTAACTGTTACTGGCATCACCATGTTTCTATGGTCATAAGTAGGTAATTTGAGTGGTAGTCACATGGTGTTAACTGGTGGTGCTACTGGTATATAAGTCAAGCATAATGACCCCGGACTAAGGTTACCAATTGTCCCTCACCATACAATGATATAAAAAAAAATGGGTATATTTGTGATGTCACCCTAAGGCATGGATAATGATTTCTTCTACCCAGGGCACCAGCCGTCCATCACATTACCACGTCCTGTGGGACGATAACGAGTTTTCAGCGGACGAGCTCCAGTGCCTGACCTACCAGCTATGTCACACCTACGTCAGGTGTACAAGAAGCGTTTCCATCCCCGCTCCGGCGTACTACGCCCACCTGGTCGCATTCCGAGCCCGCTACCATCTCGTCGAGAAGGACCACGACAGGGGTTACAACGGTGGTTCAGAGACCGGGTGAGTTCCTCTTTCCCAGCTCCCCGAGGCCGACACTTATGTATAATAATACAATTCTCGGACTATGTCGTCCAATACGACACGTAAACAGCAAACTGTATTAGCAACAAAATACACCGCCAACTAAAATCTGCCACTATGTAGCTCTCTCCTGTGAGTTTGAGAACGTCACTGTGGTGGCGCTATTCAAACTCAATTTTTGTCCGTTTCTCGTCGGTGTAACCTGTGTATTATTATAATATCTCAAAGCTTTGCCAAGATGGAGTGTTGGAATCCATGACATCAAAATTTGATTTAACAAGGGGTATGAACTTGGACATAAATGAGTCATATTGATTCAGTTTGTCAACTTTCAAATGGAATCTTAAAAAGAGTAACAATAATAATGATGCAAACTAATTTGAAAAGAATGGGAAAAAGGGGGAATTTGTCCAATTCCATGTCAAAATCCAAAATCAGTTGGACTGATAACTTTGAAATGATAGCAAACATTTTCCTTGGGTGGGGGTGGTGGGTGGATGGTCAGTTCTTTAATTCCTATATTTAGCATATGATGTCATCCAAATTGTTACAACATTCAATCTTGGCTTCAAGTTGCCATGGAAACATAATAATCTAAAACTGAGATATTTTATTGGCTTTAACTGTAACAATTAATTCGCCAAGCAAGCAGCATTTTTTTTAAGCTTAAATGTTAAACAGAAGGAGAAGAGAAAAGAAACATCTGTACGGCACTCCAGCATGACGAACTTGCTTCAAGTCAATTCTTCACTCAGTATGCACGAAAATGCCTGCATTACTCACACTGCCCGAATTGGGGCAAAAATTATTTTATTTTCTTTGCATGAAAGAAAAAATAACCAAGACTACTTTTTTTTTTTAACATCTAGTCATTTTCGTTTTTTTTATCTTATTTACTTTTCATTCGGTTCTTGCATGTAAAATAAATGCATTCCTCTTTGTTTGTGATCGATTTTTTTTTTTTTTTCGTTTTAGGTCGTTATTTCTTTCGTTTTTAGTTCTCGGAAAACAAAATAATTTAGTTTTTCAAAACTGAAACTAAATCCTTAATTATTTTCACGCAAAAAAAAATTTTGGTCTTAAAAGTGTTCTTTAAACTTACAACAAACTTAATGTAGAATTTAGAAGTAATTGGTACTAACCTGCAATTTTGTTAACGATGAGCATTAATTAAATTAATTGAAGGTGACAAAAAATCATGGTTTGGTGGGATAATAATTTCAGGGGACAGAGCTTAATTTTTACGATTTTTCTGAAACAGACCTAAATCTAATCACAAATCAAGGGGTTAATAACAATTGATTTTTTTTTTCTTGCTTCAATATTCAGGTCAACATGTTCTATTCTATTCTATATCCATTTTATGTTTCAAAGTTGAGGTAAATCAAGAATTTCTGCATGATTCTCCCGTTTTCGTAAAGTTGCCTCTTTGCAATCAACTTGGCCAACGATTCAATTACATTTTAGAGACAGATAAAAAATGGTCTGATTCCAATAACTTCATCTCTAATTATTTTCACTCTTCTGAACTTTCTGCAATTATGTTGTTGGTTTTGTTTGTAGTATATTTTTATTGCGATAAAAAGAGAATAAGAAAATCGCTCAATCCTGAATTACCTAGAGAAACAAAACTTTCATGAAATATTATAGCAAACAAGATTTTGATGTTTTGCATTTAATAAGGGATCGCTTGGGGTCGGTCGTCAGTGACATTTACCAAATATCTTTGTCTCGTTAGAAGCAACTGCAAAATCGTCTCTCCAAAGGTGGGGTCTGTCCGTTTCTATACCGAATGAAACAATTTAAGAGTCGTCTCGACAAATAATTCAGGAGGCAACGGGGAAAAAAAAATAACCAAATACTGCGATGGAGTAGGCTGGATTTTTTTTTGAATATATATATATATATATATTTTTTTTTCCAATGAATTTAGATGTAAATTATGTATGTTGGTTTAATTAATTGATTAAATTAATTAATTAATTGATAAATTACTGTATTGTTTTCTCATTAAACCCTGCAGCCATCAGTCTGGCAATAATAGCAAGTGAGTTTTTATTTTACATTGTCCGTCCACGCTCATGCATTTTTATCGCTTTGCTCTTCGGTCTTCTGTCTTCAATCACACACACTCTTCTCTCTCTCCCTCTCTCTTTTTCTTCTTGTTTTGATCTTTTATGTTTTTATATTTCTATAAACAGGCTGATTTTTGGATGCATGATCTCACATTCACATGTTTCTCATGAGGACTTGTTCCCAGTCTTGCCGTTATATGCCAAACATGTTTCGGTCTCGGTCTGCGCTTGAAGAAGACACTGCTATACAGGGGGTGGGGATGGGGTAGGGGGAGCCTCTAAATTATACAAATGTACTTTAAATTACAACAGAATGTATCTCTTTGTTTTGCTTTTCATCATTTTTGTAGAAATATTCTTTTCCTCCTTTGAGGGTCAATGATTGACAAAATTATGAAAGAAAAAAAAAAGACATTTTCAGTTATGACATTGATCCATGCACCTGTTGCCAGATGAAATATTGAACAAAGATATAAAAAAAAAAATTGTTTACTCTGGGATACAAAATTCTTCAAAGGATGTGGTTTTTTGGAAGAAAAAAAATTCATCAGGTTTGCTAAAGGAAATCAACTTCAGCCACTAGAAAATCCTGTAAAGACAAGCCAGAAAATTGTTTCATACCTTTGGGAAACAAAGTTCCGAGATGATGTGTGAATGTGTTTTCAGTAATCCTGAAATCTCTACCAGCTCTGTACTGTTGTCATGGGAACGGTTGTCATGGTTTCTCTTTTACACCTCCTTTTAACATGCTTTATTCAGATGCTTTGCTTTGCCTTTGATTGTGTTTGCTGTATAGTCCCTCCCACCTCCCTCACAAGAGTGGAATCTTTGTTTTCAGAACATTTTGGAACAGTAGAGACTTGGTCGGATGTAACAATGATTAATTTATTAGACGGTCGTTGTTGTTTTTTTTTTTATAGAAACAGGGTGAACATTTCAGTGGATTCTAGGGCAATTTTCTTTTCCTTCATCAGTAGGTAATAATAAAATAATAATAATAAAATATTTTTGTCCATAGTTATCAAAAGATGCCATGATGTTCTACAGTGGTTACATTCCACAGATTCCAGTTCATTCCGTTCCAGATTTCTACAACTCTGCACTATCGTGTGAGAGTTCCAAACTTCCAGGTCCAAATAAAAAAAAGGGGGGTCTTGTAAATTTGATCTGAATTATGATCCAAATTCTCCACATGATGGAGTGTTCATTTACAAGCCCCTTCCAATCCACTCCCCCTCCCCCCTTCCCACCCCAACAAACACATACCCCACAAAGGTGTTTCTAGGACTCTCTTGACTTTTGAAATTAGCTTGGGGGATTTGGGAATCTTTTCTTTCGATCTGAACATTTTCTTTTTCATATTTTCATGTTTTGTTCCAAAGAAATTTACTTTGAAAAGAGCAACATCTTTGTGTTTTCATCTGATTCTGTTACTTTATTTTGTTAAAGTTTTAAGGCTCATCATACTCTCTGCAGAAAGTGTTCAACAACAACAAAAAAACTTCCCTCAAGAACAGGACATTTTTGGAAAGATATACTGACGATTTAGTCCCAATTTGTGTCCCAAAATGGGTTTGAAATATTTACTTCAAGCCTCATAATGTAGTCCATTATAAATACAAACAAGTCATAAATACAAACAAGTCTGTTCCTATTACTATGCATTGGCACAATCTCTTTCCCCAAAAAAACCAAGGCCAAACTTTGGACCAAAAGATAAGTACATTCATATTCATCATTGTGTGATCAATTGAAACAATAGAAACTGAAACAATAGAAATTGACAATAGAAACTTTGTTTTGACCATCCAAACACATAATGAGGTTTCAACGAGAGGAAAAAACCGACTGAAACAGAAAAATACATATAAAGAAGGGCTTTCTCACTTAAATTTCAGTGAGGTCCTTCTGAAATGAGAACTGCAGACAATAAAACTTCATTCATTTCGTTCTAATCATATTTTTTTTCAAGCTAAAAGAATATTTCTTTCTTTCTTTCTTTGGTTTTCTGTTCTTCTTCCTTTTCTTTTCGTATTCTTAGTCTAGGCGTCTCTTCATTTAACTCTATCTTTGAACATTATCGACCGGAGAGTTTGATAATTTTTTTTAATTCATAATTCACTGTAAACATGTCAAAATGTTTGAATGAGCTCAAAGGTAGTATTCGGATCACAAGACGTGTAGCCTTTATATTTTAAATGCTTTATTTTGGTTTTTGTAAGAAATTTGTTATTTTTTGTGACCAAACCATTGAAGTATTGGCATATAATTGGATGCAGTCTAAGGGCTCTCCCTTCTGTCAGTTAACTAATTAATCCATTTGAAAGAAATTTAGTTTGCGGGTCAGTAAGATACTCCCAGCCTTGAGTATACCTTGATTTCTGGTCATCATTACCCCCCCCCCACCCCCTCACACGCCCTTCTCTATTATCTTTGCAATGTGTGGACCGCCTCCTTTTAAATTATTTAGATCCACGATCAGCCCCTTGTCTACAAACTGACCAAAGTTGCTGACCAAAACATTACCAGACATTTGCCAGAATTTTCTAATGTTGGAATTTGTTTGGGGTTTGTAAGAACAATAAAACAAGAAATGGAAAAGCTTTCAAGGGCCTGAGGGATAGGCAGGGATGGAGGGAGATTTATATCAGCTTATGGTTTTTAAATTTTTTTTGAGTAACTTCTTTAATGTTCATTTGGTTTGCTGTGGAGGTGAACTAATTGTATTTGCTCTTCTTAATCCCGGTCTAAGTTGACTAACAGATTTTTAAGAGTAATGGTGATTGGTGTAGCAACTTTTGAACCGGGGAAGAAACACATATACCTCTGGGGGTGAAGGCTTGGTACCCCCGATGCCCAGAAAAAAAGCAGGGGGATCACCCCCTCTTGATTACCCAAAGAGTGATTGATCAGGAAAATTATTCAACTGATAGACATTCAAACCTCTCCATGAATATGCAGTGGGTGATTGGTTGGCCAATCAATTGTCCACACCGTTGCTAGGAAATATCCAAAGGAATTGTGTCCTTCTGTTCATTTAAATGTACATTCTATAGGATAAATTATTAAAAACAAACAGAGCCTAACTTGGATAATCAGGTGTTTGGTTGTGTTATCATTTAAATAGGTATACTAAAAATCCTTATAATCTTGTGTTGGTCCATTGATTGACATTCATATTGCATGATGAATATGCATTGGGTGATTGATTGATCAGTGATAATGTCATCCAATCTGGCATAACCTTCTATTGATCGATTGATTGACATTCAAATCTTTTCATGGATATGCATTGGATGATTGATTGACCAGTGACATTATCATTACATCAGGTATATAATCTTCTATTGATCCATTGATTGACATTCAAACCTTACCATGAGTATGCAGAGGAGGATTCATTGATTGACTGATTAATTAATTAGCTATACCTTCGTTAATTTGGTCGGAAACTTAATTGTTTAAGTTTTGAATAGATTTGATTGTCAAAAGATTAGAGTTAACTGCATAATTTAGTTATAGTGTAATTTGATTGGCTTGTGTTATTATTAACTGCCTAAATGTTCTCTGTTTGTTGCTTACCCAGATTGATCTTCATCTTGTGGTAGAGCATAGATAAATGTTTTTTTCTGATTTTTTTGCTCATTCACTTTATTTTACATCTCTTTCCTTATTATCAGTTAAACATCATCATCCTGGTAAAACATAATTTATTTGTGTTTACTTTTCTTCATGTTTCATGAAATGCATCGCAAGGAACTGTCAATGTCACTGACCAAGGAACTGGCTTTGCATAAGCTCAACCATAGGAAGGAATTAAACATTGGAGATGGGTAGGGTGGTGTATGGGGGGAGGGGGGGTCGGCCACCCATTGTCCCTGTAAATGGCATTTTCACAGGAAGGTCACCAACGGTCATCAAGGGGGGCATCAAACTTTCATGACACAGAATAAATTCAAGGAAAGATTTTCCTGTTGATGGGGTGAATATTTGTGGAATGAGGACTCCCCCCCCACACCTAGGGAAAGAAGGACTACTATTGTACAGTTAGAATCAAGCTAAACACTTCCATTCGTAACTATAAAATTGTATATTTTACATGATTCGTTAGAATATAAATCACAAATGTTTTGATAATCTGTTTTGAAACTTCCATTATTCAGTCTCCATGGAAACATTAATGGAACCATTTTTTCTCTTCTTACATCATTAGTGGGGGTGGAGAGGGCCATCACCACGGAGTCAGCAGTGGACGTTCCCTCGAGGAGATGACCAGTGCAGTCCGAGTTCACAAGGACACCCTGAAGGTCATGTATTTTGCTTGATGGGGTCAGGGGTCAAGCTTCCTCATGCTGTACTGGACAATTCCAAATGCAGAAATAGGTGTGGAGTGATGACGTTAACAACAACATTTGACAGTTTGCAACATCTGATGTGCTAAGGGTGTGAGTTTTAATAATGCAAGTTGGTCACCCGAAGAAGTATTCAAATCATGAAAAGGAATGTAAGCATAGTAGCCAAATAGTATTTGGTTGCCAAGGTTCCGGGTGGAGGAAAATGGTTCATCAGTGGAGGAATGCAGCCTACCATGACAGATATATTGCCATATCGAGCCTAAGCTTACACTGACTGAGATGCTATGCAGTATTGTTTGGTGCACAGATCAGGATAGCGCAAAAGAGTTGTAAATGGAGGAATGCAGCCTACCATGACAAATATATTGCCATATTGAGCCTTAGCTTACTACACTTACTGAGATGCTATATGCAGTAATTGTTTGGCACAGATCAGGATAGAGCAAAAGACTTCTAAATGGAGGAATGCAACCTACCATATGAAGTATGGCACCATATGTAAGCCTAAGCTTTACACTGACTGAAATGCTGTGCAGTATTATTTGATGAACTGGGACTAAAGGGGGGGAGGTCATATTAATGAACAAAATATAAACCCTAAGGGTTTAATATGATGGTGTCTTTCAGAAGAGGAACAAAAAAAATCTCCAGTCATAAGAATCTACGCGAACTGAAGACCGACTTCCCCTTATTCTCTGAAACCATATCGTAAGGAACCGATGATAAGGTTAATTTCACCAGGTTTTTGTGACATCAAGTGTAATGTTAAATCATGCTGCAAGCTTATTCTTCTTCTTCTTCTTTTTTTTTATCTTCCCCCCCCCCCCTCCTTCTCTGATAAAAAATTGGTGTTCCATTCAGGGTATTTATATCAAAAGTGCTGCAGTTTGGAATACTTAAGAATCTGAAAGAGAATGCTGTATATTTGAGCTAACTATATCCTTTTTTCATGTGGCACAGTGTTTTTACCTTTTACCTGAAGAAAAAATTGATCATTCTATCCAAATTTTGTTGGAGTCTCTGTACAAAACGAAAAATTAAGATTCATTATCATAAAACTCTTGATTATAATTGCATCAACTTCGTGTTCCAGTCTACTTCACTTTTCAGTGCCACCATTTTCTTTTCTTTCCTTTTTTTTGGTTTCGAGTTTCACGGAAATAACAAATAAGCAATACCAAATGCGGAGTAAATCCAAACCCAAGTGTTTCAAGCTTCGGAAGGGAGAATTTGGAATTCTTAAAAAATGTGTAAATATATTTGACAATATTTGAAAGTTTACTCCTTGTCCGAGACCAAAGTACTAACAATGCCGACCAGGTAGAATTTAATTTTAGCAGATGCGCGACACCAACTGGAACGTTATAAACCTTGTTGCCATCTCACTCGCAAGTAATTAGCAAAATCTTAAAGAAAACCGCCAAAATTTCTTCTTTTTTTTGTTCAATAAATGAAATTTAACCTTTTTGCATTTTGACAAAATACAGTTTTTTGTTTTATGTTGTTTTAAATAAATGGAGAACAAATAACCTTTGTTGACAATTGTGGAAAGCAAGGGAAAGGGAATAATTGCTCCATTGTTCATAAAGTTGTAAAAGTATGTTGATTTAGGAATGATGTAAGGGGTACGAAGGAATGTTTCATTTCTAGTAACAAAAGATACGTATGGCCGGGAATTTCTGAAGTTGCCAAAGCTCAAGTTTTTTTTTAGTTGTTTTTTTTAGTAACAATGTAGACTTTTACAATAGGGTATTCTTCGTCGTAATAATAACCTTTGTAGCTGATTGTGTCCATGTAATAGTTTTGTTTTTCATATACATCTAATAATAATAAGTTTATTTACCTTATCAGCAGTCATAAGCAGTTGGTGAATTGATTTAGCGAAGAAGTACATATTAATATTTGTATATTGTTTTGAGTGGATGGTCTTGAGCGGAGCGTCAGCTGTTAAATCGTCTCCTTTTGGAGTGTGGGTGAATGGATGGAGAACGGGTTGTGAGATGTTGGAGGGGGGGGGGGCAGTGGGGAGAGGTTGCCAAAAGGGTACTAAAGAATGTGCCAATAATGGTCGGGAAATTGTTCCCCTTGTTATTCCAGCACAGCCTGTTGGTTTCTACCACCTTGCATTTTCTGTCTTCGAGCCTACGTAACTTAATTTAACGACAAGCAGTTGTCCGTCACAAAATTCAAACTTGTTTCATTCAAAGGATGTTGCAGAGTATAATAAATGGCATTGGCTGTCTGCCACGTAATCACAAAGTGCATCAGGAACAAACAGACATCATAGAAGTATTTTTTAATTTGATGTTACCTTGAACAACCATGTCACAAGTTGTCTGGGTGGTGGGTGGGTGGGGTACGGGGTTGGGGGAGAAAGGGACTATCTTAATTGGTAGATTATGTTGCTGGTAATTACTTCCCCAAAAATGTTTTTTTTTTTTTGGTGTAACTGCAGAAAATACAAACAAACTTTTAGAGCAAGCAGAAACTAACGGTTATGTTGAAAGGAAGATTGTGAATATATGAAAGCTGAACAAACAGGGTGTGTGTCAGTCACGACACACAGAATATGATTCTTCTTCACAATTGTCGTTGAGAGGGCGCAAGTGTCAATTAGAGTAGTGGTTGTCCCTTCAACAGACAGTGGAAGGACCTTTTTTTCTTATTCGTGTTTCCATCATAGCGCCTCAGGTAACACCATAGGAGATAACCAAGCTACTTTCATAATTGTTGCCAGAAAGAATGTTATGTTTTCAGTGATCATAGTGTGCTTTGACAATTAGGTATTCCTACCTTTGAACAGTGGATCCATTGACCTTGGTTGAATTCATTTACTATAACTTGTTGTAAACTAATTTTCTTGATACTGCATTTGTCAGACATGCCCTTTTGGCTGTTCAGTACTCTTGTAAAAGTTTATTTTTTATATCTTGCGATCCAAGAAAATAGCTTGTACTGCAAATCCTCACAGAAAATTAAATGTCTCCTATTTGTAATGGGGGGAGGGGGATTGGGGGAGGGGAATGGGTAGGACAGATGTACACACATACATGTTGAGACCTGCTTCATTTTTGGTGTGGGAATGGTGGATGGGATCAAACTTGATGGTACGGCGCCTCCTTTGCATCATGTTACAGCAGGTGAGTTTCTCACTTGAGCATTCCTGTTAAATTGCACAACGCATAACGATCAATACACATTGTATGTGTTATTAAATTAGTGTACAGTTTTACAGTAACATTATTTCATATTCAGGATGCCTGGTTAGAAGGTTTCTGTTTATTTCAAGACACTTGAAAAGGAACAATGCACCAGAGGTTACAAACGCAGAATCCGGAAATGTAGATCGTAATTCAAATTTTCGTCTGGCCTTGATCAAACCAAGCACTCCTCATTTCCTTGAATAAACAACCAAAATTAATAATAATGAACTAAAAGTCATCCTTTGGGTTTTGTTTTTTGGTCTGAAAGATGTCAATAGGTGTAGAACCCAGCAGCATTTAGAAAAACTTAGAAATCGTTACAATAGTTTTGAAACTGATCAAACTTTATTTGAAGAAGAATGAATCTGTTTCTCTGCCTCGCATAGCCGTATCAATTCCAATTCACTGACAAGAATTTGTAGAATGTTGAGAAAATATTCATTGTAGAAAGTGATTTTCATTACTGCATTTATTTGTGTTGCTTTTGTAGTATATTTTTATTACTATCTTCACAAACTTTCCTAATTCTTGACAAATCAAGGTTATTGAATCACTTCAAACCAGTTTAAAAATTTAGATTAAAAGCCAGCTGATTTGTATTTCTTTTAGTATAAACTGCGAGCAAAATGTATCAGCTTCTTCTACATACTTTGAAAAGTTTGTGTTTGTGATGAACTGCAAGGTAGAAGTACATTTATGGATAGAGAGCCACTACATTAAGTATCCTTCAAATGTTGTAACCAGTAATTTAATGTCCACGGAAACAACCTAATCTTCCATGTTTTGTTGATGAACAATTTTTGACACTCACAGATAGTGAATGGTTGGGTTAACCCCCATCAAAGGTGTCAGAACAAGTCATTTTTACTATATTAAATTGGACCTACCGACTTCAATAACCCCACCCTTAGTCCAAACCTTCAAACTATGTCAATGCTCTCGTTTTGAGTTGAATACCAATTTGTCGGAGCACAAAGTTTCTAGCAATTCTTTTCCAACTTTTTTTAACAGATGCCAAAGAATCGGCTTGAGTTATTCCAAAATTGGCAGCACAAATAGATGTTTGTGCGGAGTATTTTTTATGATATTAATATCCATTACTTTCTTTTTTCAGTTATTGCTGGCTTTCCACACAATATATTAGGCACAAAGTTTGTACAGTACTTACGGTTACAAATGTTAAACTAAAAAAAATCTATCAAAAACAAAACAAAAGCATGAGGAAAAAAATGATAATAATGTTGAAATTGGCTAATATTTAGTTTTTTTTTTGCCTTGTCTTTGTTTTTTTACCTAAAGCAGTAAGGAACAAATGAAGCTCAAAATTCTTGTTTATTTTGCTTAGTTGAAATGTTGCTTCTAGGCATTGTTCATGTATCTTAACTGTGTTAGTTCTCTCATGCCAAATGTTTTTTTTTTCTTTTTTTTTTCTTCATCTTGTGATTTCTCATTCTCTTTTCCCTTTCATATTGTGACATTTTATAAAACCTTTCACTGGTAGTAGAAACTGATCATGTTTTTGATTAGAGTGACTTTTGACAGGAACAAACTAAATCCTGTTTGAAATAATGACACATTTGCCTAATAGAAGAACTTTGACTGCACAACAACACATGTCTACCACAGTTATTTCCAGTCACTCTTATTAAAGAAAAATTGAATAAGTTTTACTCATAGTTACCAAATTAACTAATGATAAACTGTTGAACAGTTCCACCCCTCCCCCTCCCTTTCTAGTGGTGACAAAAATTTAATTGCTTACATCTTGAAAAGTAGAATGCAAAAGGGGGGTGGGGATGGGGTGATACAATGGGAGAGGCACATGGGCGTGTGTTCTAGGAGCATTGCAATGGTAACGTTGTTAAATCAGTCGATGTACTGTGAATATTTAAGAAAAATAAAGACGTTTGTTAATATTTTCATACTACCTGGTTATATCCGTCTTAATCTCGCATTTCTTTCTGTAAACATTTTTTCGTATTATTCTTAGCGAATGGTATCAACGAAATTGAACTTTTCGTTTACTTCTGTGCAAAAACTCATTCCATTTTTACATCTTGTTATGAAACGGAGAAATAAGGTAGAATAATTTTCAATATCCATAACAAAGTCAAAGCTAGTTGTGTCATTTTAGTTGCAATGGATGTCGTTCTTGGTATCTTCGAGATTATACTGGCCGGGGAATTTTCATACCGTCTTGAACCGGTCTTTGTTTGTACTGTGTTTGCTATCATAATTGGTCTACCACTTGTAAAGCTTCCAGATAAATTAAGAACGGAAGCCATCATTAAGAGAGTAACAAAATTGTCAAGGCTTGCATCTCACACTGAGATGTTTCAAAGTTTGTTGTTCGTATGATTTAAGTGAAATATGTGCCGGTTTAAACTAATTTAAGAAAAAAATTAGCTGTAAATACATTTTTTCTTTCTTTATCAAGTGTGTCTTGGTGAACGGTTATAACTTTTAAATGATCTGCTCCTGGTGATTTTTAATCATACTTTTTTTTAAAATAATAATAATTTCATCTTCCTTTTGATCAAACTTTCATGTTTTTCTTTTTCAAACTTGTCGTGCCACTGCTAAAGATATTTAAAGATGAAAAGATTACCTTTAAAAGTTTTCTCTTTCTACTTGCAGTTTTTATTTATTTAGTGTTTTTTTAATGATTTAATTTGTTTTGGATTGATTTGCTTGGGAGTTTTTTTAGTTGCAACTCTTCTTTTCTCACAGCTCTACCATGCAATTGAATTAAACACAAAAATATGAAAGCATGGATGTTATTACACGAAGTGACAGAACAATAGTGAATTGATGAACTTAAGTAGTAACCTTGCATTAAGCCTGTAGTCAACCTACACAGTCTTTGAAGCCATGTCTGCTGTTACAATTTTAATGGGTAATGTTTTTCCTTCCATGCATGATGCCGAGATTGCTTCATGGCACAGGTAACATAAAATTTTGTACCAGTTTTCCATATGATTTGTACTGTTGTGCTACAGACCACAATCCAATAGTTTGATACAATTCCATTTTCTCACACAAGTTAAAGCTAGGCTATAAAGATGTAATATTTACAGTGTGAAGGTTAACTCACTTCCAATATGATGCTCACTGTGGTAGGCTATGTATAGAGATGACACTCCTATGGTTGCAACAGACCTACCATTGTAACTCATTAGGAATGTTGCATTGGTTGTTTTGTCATCATTCTGGTTTGCTATTGTGGAGATGTACACTGCTACCATGAACAATACATCCACGTCTCTATGGCTACCGTTGTTGGCCTTGTTACTACATCTACCGTTCATGTCCTAACCCTTGTTCTCTGTGTTAGGCTATTACCAAATGTATCATCATATGGTACTACAGCCTAGGTTTCATGTTATCACTTGTTTTAATTTTAGGCTATGAAGGTTTTAATGCTGTTACCTGTAGTAGTGTGGTCTACTTTCATTCAGCTAAGACATACATATGTGTATCATACGCAGTGTGATTAATGTGTACTACAAAAACATCAGGGGATCATCTATTGTGGAATCATCATAGCCTATATAATAATGTGTACTCCTATCATACATTACCTAATTTCCAAGTCATGTGTGTTAGGCTGTTGGTGATATTAACCTAGCCGCTGGTTGTTATGCATGATCTATGTTCAAAGTAATATCCCACACAATGTTTGTTTTTCTCGTCTATTCTCTGTGGACATTCACTCGTATCATTTAAGATGAAAACAGGTAACACTCATAAACCATAAATTTACTCAGAACGGGCCACATCTCATAACGGTTATTGTTAATAATCTCTTGTGCTATTTCTTGCATATTGTTTTTTCTCGTCACTATTGTTGTGAATTTTTTGCACCTACAAGCTTCTGTTTGAAATATTTATTTTTTAAAACTCTCCATGTTATAATCATTCTTGTACATCACTCGTTAATGTTCAACTGGTTGTTGAAAAAGGGACAGTTTCACCTGATTGCTGCATTCATGACATCTTGAGATAGTAGCAATCTGCATATATGTGTCCAAACCATGTAACCTTTGCTACAATGGGCTACAGCTGGAAGTCTTAGCTGATGAGGTAACACATGGAACGTGTTTGGGTGATTAATTGACCAGTTGTTAATCATTAAATTAATCACTATTTAGTGACATCCTGGAATCATAGGTTGATGATTTATGTTGGTGAAATGGCTACAACTTGGCAAAATTGCTGCTTTGGACCTTATGTTGTTTCGTATATCTTGTGTATATCTTGAATTGCTTTATCAAATGATGATGTCCAATGTAAGTTAGGTCAACTGTGGCATGACCGCCTAATCTTGTGGCTGTTGTATGTATCCTCACACGTTTCCACCATACCAATGCGCAAAGTCTTTAACCTTCCCAACAAAGTAAAGCATATTTACATGGAGTTGTTAATATTTTTCGTATAAGTTAAAGCTGCCTAACAATATAAATAACACAAGTAACACGTTAGAATGTTAAAACGAGGAGTTTCATTTGACTTTCAACGTTTGGTAAAATCTCCAAATTTCTTTCCCTTGGAATTCTCCAGCTTTTAACACTTATGAGGGGTTTTGGCAGGTCTCCACAATGTCACTAAGGTTCATTATTTTCTTGAGGATAAAGAGAAATATTCTAGCCTTGCAAACCGAAGAGTTACCTCCAACAGGTTTTCCAACCACAGTAGTATTACTTTGATGTGAATATTCATATCAATACGGTTTCAACAAGTGCCACTTCAGAAGATTCTTTATCCAAAGTGAAAGAAATCTTATTTTGTAAAACAAAAAAATGAAAAAGTAAAAATGAAAAAAAAATAATAAATCTTGTTTTTAGATGTTCACAAACATTTGTCAGTTTTGCATTTCTCTGGCATGACGCAACAAAAGGAAAAAAATCAGTTTCATGTTTGATCCAACGGAAAGACCTGTCCACTTGCCCTGACCAAAACTGTAGTCGTTAAATCTTCTCATGTGTGATGCTGACCAGGGTGGAAGTGCACTGCGTTTTCTACAAGTACTAACTGACAAAGTAACATTAGTGTAATCTACTGAATATGTACAAGTGCCACTGGTATACCTGTCTACAGAATTATTCATTAGCATCATGCATATTCATGTTTTATGATGAAACTGGCAAAGATAAGTGAATTTTACGAGGGGTTGCAATGTAACAGATTCCCCCTCCCAGCAGCAATACTGTCCTTATCAACCAGTGTGATCTGCAATAGCACAAGTTAGAGGTTAATGAGTGAAATAGAATAAATTATGTGTACATTTGAATATTCATGTCTTTATTGTTTCATTTGTTATTACTTACAGAGTTGTTGTTCTTTGAGATAAAGGAACATAAAAGAAGCCGGTGTTGGATTGCCGTTTCCTTCACAGATACTTTTATTGGCTAATTAAATAATCCTTTTATAGACTTCTTAGAATTTTCTTCAACCATTCTAAAGGTTGGGTCCAATACTGGTACACCATTATCTGTACTCCATATGACCAGTTGGGGGGTAAGAACCCTTGTAGAGGGTTGCCACACTTTCTGAGAAAACAATATGATCTTTCCAAGACAAACTTTGTACAAAATTCACGACCTATTTCATAGACCATGTCAGTAAATGTGTTTTGGCCAAATAGGGGCCAGGTAAAGTGAAGAAATTCCAGAAAATCATTTTATTTTCTATAACTTCACATTTTTACTCTATTCTTTTTCCATGCCTCGCAATTGAGTTTGCACTTCCTGTTAGGTTACATATCCTCGGTATTCCAAGTCATATTCATAAAAAACTCTAAAAGAATTTGAGTGGTACCATAGGCCTAGCCTTCGTTTAATTCATGGCAGCAAATCTTACCAAATAAGAATGTAAACTTTGAAGAGAACAACCAAAATGTAAAGTCGTAGAAAAAGTAGTCTTCCAGAGACCCTAATGAAAAATTGTTCTTCTTTTCTTCTTGCAACACCCCCCCCCACCATTCCCCACCCCTGATAGTTACCATGGCAATTACTTAATGTCTACATGATCATCTTACTACTTACTGATTAGATATTTACACTAATGCAAACTTATTTGACTGAAAATTGTCTTTGAGACACACTTTAATTCCTACTATACATATTTCACTGTCTTAAAAATATTCCGAGCTTGCTACTGGCAAAGAAATGCTGACATGTCTAGCTAGCTGAATCATCCAGACTCTGGTCACTCCATCATATCCAACTAAAGAGAAAAATAAAACAGAAAATTGATTAATTCTCAAACACATCAAAATGACTACAGACAACAACAAAAAATCATGATACTTTTTCAACTTTTTGTAATAGGAGTACCACATCATATGAGTACCACCAATTGAATTGCCCTTTGGTATTAGTATATGTTCAATGTCGTTTGGTATGAGTGCAGGTAAAATGTCTTTGGGTATGAGTACCAGTATGAACGTAAGGCTGTAGAATGAACTTAATATTAGTTTTTTCCCTCTACTAAAATCTTGTCTCTAATCTAGCGACGTTAGAATTTCTCGAAATAGTTGCCAATTGGATATTATTTGTTGTATTTAAGATGTGATGCAACCAGGAATCAAAAAATGAAAATATTTATACACGTGGCTCACGGTTGATGAATTCACATAAAACATACTCAATCTGTGCAGGAAGCTTGTTTTTTTTTCCTTATGGTATATGTACTACCTGGTCAAATCAAACAATCTCATATTATTAAGGTGCCAGCCCTGTTCTAAAACCTTTGGCTGCTAGTCGCAGGTGTCGAGAGCAAGGTCGGGCAATTCTGACATTTGGCCCTGTTTCTAAACTATTAACTCCTCCATAAGTTTATTATGGAAAGAAGAATATACTGGTCTTTGCCCTATGTTTAGCCCAGGCCCCCCTCCACATTTTCAGCCCCCCTCCAGATTTTCCCAGGCCCCCCTCCAGATTTTCCTAGGCCCCCCTCTGATTTTCCCAGGCCCCCCTCCACATTTTCCCAGGCCCCCTCCACATTTTCCCAGGCCCCCCTCCACATTTAACTAGGCCCCTTAATAATTGACCACAGATAATTCCCCCTGACACCTATGCAGGTCTGCTACTAGTTTCCAAATCAAACTCACCAAATCATCTGCACTTTCATCCGGGGCGGCCATCTCAACCTCCTGAGATGCTGCTTGGTCTTGTAGGAACTGACGGTGATGAAATAGAGAAAGAAACGTCCAACATCTTAGTGAAACAGTAATAATATTAAACATTAATAATAATAAACAGTAATAATGAGAAACAGTAATTATAATTTTCAGTAATAACAATAAATAGTAATAATAATATATAGTAATAATAATAATAAAACAGTTATAATATCATTAAAGGATAAAAAAAATTAGTTATCTTACTTCATATTGAACACCCCCTTTCCCTATACCCCTCCCACATCTCGGAATAGTGATTGGGGCTATGACAAGATTTTGAGTGCAATCTCGTTATCAAAGGCACAAACATTCTGGGTCAACGATTAAAATTTAGGCTGTTCTTACATTTTATTTACACTCAGGCAAAAATGTTGATGTGGCCTGGTACATGCAGGCAAAATGTTGAGATGGCCTGGTACACTCAGTCAAAATTTTGATGTGGCTTGGTACATTCAGGCAAGCTATAATAGACTGAATTTGTTTTTTAACCCCAGTGGCTACACAATATGCCAGAAGAATGTGATAATCAGTTACTAATGCACACAATCTCATTCTAAACACCCGACAAATCACTTTTAAGGTTACTAAGATTTTTACCTTTTTGGAATCTTCCTCGGTAACATCGCTAGTAGGACACTCTACTTTACTGATCAGTGTCAAATTCTCTGAAGAAAATGAGTAAAATAACATAAATATGTAACTCTTAAAATATCAGAAACCAAGAAAGGCTTTGTGATTCCTAATCTTATTGATTTTATATGTTTCCACCTGATTGCTAGAGGCAAGCAATATCATGGGTTACAACTAACGGCCTGGTAGACGAAAGAAAGAAAAAATTATGACAAGTCCATGGTTTTAGTCCCAACTACAAACTCTTTCAAAGGCAGTAAAAACAGTTTCTTTTTCTTACAAACTCAAAACAAACAAGGCTTTTGAAATGATACTACAAGCCTAGAGTTGATGTGTTTGCCTGATGAAGGAAGCATTCTATCCCTTCGGATTACATTTTGATGCAAATCCTACAGTTCATGTAAGAAACAGTCAAAAACCCAGAAAGCCAACAGTCTTTGCAATGCCTTACAACCTTCTTACATTTGAGGTTCAAATATTGGAAACAAACCCAAACATCTTAAATGGTATTGAGGCACAGTGGTCTAAAGGGTTCAAACCCCAGCAGGAGCATCTGTAGTTTCTGCTAGTTTTGTCCCTTCTTTCTGAGGTTTAAATATTGAGAAACCAGCATTATTTCTCAACAGCTACTGTGGCACATTTTGTAGTGCTCAGAAACTGTAAGAGCCAGGCAAATGCCATGTCTGGGGTTCAAATCCAGGTGGAACATTTCAATTTTCTGTTCTGTTTAGAAGGTGGAAGCATGTATAAGTAAGAAATGGAGTTTATCCATTAGGAACCAGAGTCGTGCAAAGAGCAGCTCTGTTGTCAGTGAACCATTGATATATCCTGAGTGAGTCATCCCTGTAAAAGGACTTCCCTGATTGGATGGATTGCTAAGAAGATGTTGGTATTTTGTGAATGTATCTGGCAACAGCGATATGAATGATGTCATCACCGTAATTCAGCTGAACATGTTTTTGTATTTCTTTATAATATTTTTATAATATTTACCTGATCTAATCAGTGACAGTACACATATTACATTAAATTACTAAAATTGTCTACAAGACTGCTAAAAATTGTTACAAAAATAAAAAAAATCTGATGAGGCTCGCAAACCCCTGTCACCTATCGGACTGCGTCCCCCTTGCTCAACAACCACCGCCCCCTCCCCCGCCCCCTCTCCCTTGACTGTTTGGATACTACCTACAGCTCTGATAAGAATCAGGTCCATGTTATCAGTGATGATTTCATTCTATAATTTAACATCTCTGTGAAGTGACATCTGAGTAGTTTGCTATACAAGACCAGGTAGAATATTTGCTGTTATTTACATAAGGAGATTTCTAATTAACAAACTGTAACAAAATGTCATATTTTCTGACCTTCCATCTCTTCAAGTGTTCTTTTTCTTTATTTTTCATACCTGTACACATTTTCTGCCAAAATGCTGTTTTGCTGGTTGATTTTAACTTCTGTTTTGTGTCTCTTAGAAACGTATTGAACAGATCCGGTTCTTTTCTCTGCGAAGAACAAAAAGACAACACATATATCATCCACAAACATATAACATACACACAATAACAAGCACAAGAATATAACATACAATAACATACAACACAATAACATCCATTTAATATAACATACAATAACATACAACACAATAACATCCATTAACATATAACATACAATAACATATAACATCCACAAGAATATAACATACAATAACATACAACACAATAACATCCATTAATATATAACATATAATAACATACAACACAATAACATCCATTCACATATAACATACAATAACATACAACACAATAACATCCATTAACATATAACATACAATAACATACAACACAACACAACATCATCCACAAACAAATAACAACAATAACATACAAGACAACATCATCCACAAACATATAACATACAATAAGATACAACACAATAACATCCACAAGAATATAACATAAAACACAATTATATCCACAAACATATCAACAAAATGAAAAGAAGAAGGAAAAAGAAAAGTCTTGCACAAGGAGAAACTGTAACCCCCCCCCCCCAAAAAAAAAAAAAACATGTGGTTAATAGTCCTAGGCAGCTATTAAGTAAAGAGTAATTTTAATTTAGAGAGAAGCTACATTGTTGTATCATATGACATAATCTTTCTAACTGTTAAATTCTAACAAAGATAAACTTGTATTTGAAGTGTTTGCCTGATGTTAAGTGTAAAGCTGAATTCTGTATATGTGACCCTACCTTTGCATGTTGAAAGAACAGTTAAATAGGTGTGTGCAATACCTTGCATTGGTTTGAAATGAAAGTCAAAACAAGTCCAACTTTAAATAGACATTAAGTTATCATGAAGACAGTGTTGTATGTGTTACATATGAAAACACCACCAAGCTACCATAATTCAATTCAGAGAGATAATTTAATTCCGAGAGATGCCACAATTGTTGCATCATATGACATAATTTTTTCTAACTGTTAAATTCTAACAAAGATAAACTTGTATTTGAAGTTTTGGCCTGATGTTAAATGTAAAGCTGAATTCTGTATATGTGTGACCCTACCTTAGCATAATGAAAGAACACTTTAGGTAAGTGCAACTTGCACTGGTTTGAAATAAAAGTCAAAACAAGTCCACCTTTATATAGATTTATCAATTCAGTTATCATGAAGACAGTGTTGTATGTGTTACATATGAAAACACCACCAAGCTACCATAAGATAAACCAATGAAAAGACACCATTATTTTATCTCCAATTATGTAGTTACGATGCTAAAAGTCTCATCAGAAGCTTGCTCCAGGTATCAAGTATGTCAAGTTACACACAACTATGAAATCTACCTTCCTTAAACTTTCAGATTTCAAAGGGAGGAATGCAAAAACAAGAAGAATGAGTCAAATTAAGGTTTGTCATATCAACCTGACAGGTTTCTGTACGGAGAGATTTAAGGCAATCCAAGGCTTTCTTGAAGAACTGGCTTCCAAAAGATTCAAGCACCAATTGATGAATTCGGTTCTGCATTTCTTTGCAAACTGCAGGAAGAAAAGAGAGGGAATTTAGATTGGAAGATATATTTGACCTGGCTCTGTCAGGATATGGGGAAAGCAGTTTAACGGGCAAGATACCGGCCATGTTTGGGTAACAAACAGCCAAAATTATGATACGATCCCTGAATAAAGGCAGAATAAAGGCCGACGGAATTAAAGACCAGCCCATGGTTACGCAGATAACTCTGTGCAGATATAAATGGGGGATAAGATTGTAGCCTCCATTACACTGAACCTGCACTGAATGCAAACTGGCTGGAGGTGGAGGCCAGTAGTCACCATGGTAACCAAGAGCATCAATTCTATACAAAACTATACTGTACTTGATCTATGTTACACATTACAGCAACCACAGCTGCTATAACTGACCACGACCACTAATTAATCCATATCATTAACCAGGTGGCTGGGAAGATACTTTGAAACTGTAAAAAAATATATAAATATATTTTTACCTCTTTTGAAAGTGGTATCATCCGCATCTTTGACAAGTTTCTGAAAGTCGCTGACGGGATTCACTGAGCCAACCTATATGAAGAAAGAATTAAATAATTGGGACTTGCCTTTGTTTTATTGCTCGGAAGAGATAAAAAGAAAAGAGAATTAACATGGTGAAGATACTTGTTGGAAATATGGAGCAGGTTTTCAGATGGAGAGAGGTGGCACTCACATCCCTCAGACCTTCTAGTAATTGATATTTTCAACGTTAGTGAGCAAGCAAATACTATGGGATGATACTAGCAGCAAAACAATTCAGGTTTGATCTTTAATTACTTGTTTAAGAGATATAATAGTTTGATGCTACCTCTGTGATGGCACCTTGTGCCATATCAGCCATCGTGACATCTGCGTTGTCTGGTGCGGGGGCTGCGGTTTTAGGGGCGTCGCCATTCTGGTTGCTGTTGAGACAAGAGACAACTTCATATTGTTACTATATAGGTGAAGGAGTAGTAGCATTGCCAGAGTGATATCTTTATTAAACCCACCCTGCCCCAAATTTTTGGTCAAAGCAAAAACGAAACAAAATTATCTCCAAACAATGCTTTTGATGGAATTAGACAGCAAAACTTCCTCCCTATCACACGGGGATAAAGGATGACTCTAGTAAGAATATTATCCTTGATCAGTTATAGTCCAAAACACAAAGGGGTGGGGGAGGGGGGGGGGAACATATGAATGCCAACAATGTTTCTCTAGCTATTTTGGGTCTCAAGATATTTACCTTTAAAATATGCTAATGTCTCTGGAATTCTCCTTTAAGGCTATAAAATGATTTTGAATTTTGCCATTGAATTTTATGCTGCATCTGAAGAACTGACCTAATGGTATGTGTATTAGACTACATAGTCCAGTCACCTTAACTGGTGACCCTCGGTTATTTAAAGTGGTTTTCACCGGTCTACAACATATCTTAATTATTTTTTGCCTACAGTTATCCTTTACGACAGAGATTATTGAAACATCTTTTGAGATATCACACCCTCTGTTAGTTCGAACCCTTCGTTTTGACTTACATGACACCAAATACATTTTCTCCTGTTCCTTTGTCGGACTTCTTTGTCACTTCCAGTTTAAATACCTTCTGCATTTCTTCCACGGCCTGGCAACTGCTGGCAGACACCGCCTGTGGTCGTTCTAGACTTGCTTTCAGCATCTCATCGATCTCTTGAATCGTATCATTCGGATTCAAGGCTCTGTGTAACAGACACTGGAAAGAGAAGACAGGACAATAATACAAACAGTGGGCAGGACCAGGGGAGAGAAAGGGGAAGGAGGGATAGGGGAAGGAGGGAGATTAACACTTTGGGAGGGGCTTGGGGAGGAGGGGGTTGGGGAGGAGGGGCTTGGGGAGGAGGGGGTTGGGGAGGAGGGGCTTAGGGAGGAGGGGCTTGGGGAGGAGGGGCTTAGGGAGGAAGGGCTTGGGGAGGAAGGGCTTGGGGAGGAAGGGCTTGGAGAGGAATGGGTTGGGGAGGAAGGGCTTGGGGAGGAAGGGCTTGGAGAGGAATGGGTTGGGGAGGAGGGGCTTGGGGAGGAGGGGCTTGGGGAGGAGGGGCTTAAGGAGAAGGGGGTTGGGGAGGAGGGGCTTGGGGAGAAGGGGGTTGGGGAGGAGAGGGATGGGGAGGAGGAGATTAGGGAGGAGGGGGTTGGGGAGGAAGGGCTTGGGGAGGAAGGGCTTGGGGAGGAAGGGCTTGGAGAGGAATGGGTTGGGGAGGAGGGGCTTGGGGAGGAGGGGCTTGGGGAGGAGGGGCTTAAGGAGAAGGGGGTTGGGGAGGAGGGGGTTGGGGAGGAGGGGATTGGGAGGAGAGAGTTTGGATGGGTACAAGGGTTTCTTTCTTCCTCTGCCATTTTACAAGCAAGACTCTGTAGTATGGATTCATTCTAAACATTTTTCGTTGGTGCCCTCCCTTTTAAATATTCTTTTCAAGTGGTAAAGACCATCGAACATTACGGCCGACTAACCCTACACAAGAGTTGTATATGAACTCACATTCCATATGATGAAGTTTATCACATAATTATGTTTTAAACACCCCAAGATATTGTGTCAGTAGTAAAGAATTTTTTTAATTTTAATATTTACATCCTTTTTCTTTCTTGTTTTTTTGTTGGTACCTTACCTGATATAACCTCTGAAAGACTGGATTTAGGATCTCTTTAGGCTTCAACATCTCATTGTCACCTTCATCATCATCATCATCATCAGGTTCTCTGAAAGACCAGAAAGACATTAGACTAATAGGCTATACAAAAAACACGATTTGACGACTAGTGAACAGACCTAACGCACTAATTCATGTCATGTACAGATTACAAAAGACAGAAGCTAATCAGTAAAATGATATATTAGACATAACAAGTAAAGCTGTGAAGCTCTGCAAGATATAAACATTTAATCCTATCACCAGCTTCTTATTACAGTAGTATCCTTGGGAACCGTGTCAACAGAAAACTCTACGAGCAGAAGCTGTAAACTCCCCGACAGACAAAGCTAAATAAATATCAAACCAGAGATAATCTCTGTAAACCACCAGTGCCCTTTTTTTTTTGTTTTTTTTTTGTGTGAAAGTGCTGAGCACGAACGATACTGTCTGTAACAATACTGCTGCAGCCCCCTCGGCGTCCGACCTTTGACACGGCGCCTTACACGGTTAAGTTCTCACCCATTCTCTCCCATCAGGTCCATGGAGTCTATCAGCTTATCAACCGCTTGTAACTGTTCCTCTGTAGAAGCAAACATAATGATAGTGCAGATGTTTAATTCAGATCAAGTTTTCACATTGTTTTTGAGGTCTACTGGCAGATGAAAGGAAGTACCTGTTTTTTCTCTCGTTCACTGGCAAAGAGTGAAATCCACTGATATTTACCCTGTAAATATCCTGAATTTCAAGGCATGTATTAGGCACGAGAATCCTGACTGCAGTTGTCATAACTGCTACTGACACTGGAGGTTAACTACCCCGCTAGCTGAGTGCGACCTCTTTGGACGAAAGGAAACTCTTGACAGGTTTGGTACAGAACATTGCTAAGTAATTTGAGAACATCTGGTACTAAGAAGATTAAGTTGATGAAAAATGCAACTAGCACAAACTTTCAATATTATGATGAAGAGAGCAGACCAAAAATATTAAAGGGTGTGAAGACTCGCGCAAAAAAAAACGTCTCATGCCCGTAATCTGACCTAGTTTCGAATAAGGTGTAACAGAAGTGTTAGACACCACCATCGATCGCAGAAAACACACACACACAGCTTGCTACCCTCGGTAATTAGACACTAGTGTACAGTCAGTACAAACAGCTGTGGTCAATACCCACAGCACAGTGTACAAACAATACAGTGATGGACATCTCAGGTCCAGCTATAGATAACAAGGTATCACGTTTCACTACTGTACTGTCTGCATTTTGATACGAACAAAACGTCACTTGCAAGCAACGGAAAGTTAACTTTTTCAGATGACCGCACACGGTTTGGGGCGAGTCTTCAATGCCTTTAAAAAGTTGATATATCTGGCTCATAATAGCAGCAACTCTACCTGGAGATGAAAAGATAAAATCTACTTACCAGATGGCTTGAATTTTTCATTTTCAGTGATTGAAGGGAAGGTGTATGTCCGTAAGTCCTCGGCATATGGCAGCTCAAAGAACAATAAACTCTGGAATAGCCGAGGTGATGAAAACAATAAAAACATTATTTACTATTGTTTAAATGACGAATGGCAGCTCAGAGAACAATAGACTCTGGAATAGCCAAGAGTATGGAAACAATACAACTATAATTGCTGAAATGGCACATGGCACCTCAAAGAACAATGAACTATGGCATAGCCCAGAGAATGGAAACAATAACAATATTTTGCACTATTGTTTTAATGAACAAATGGCAGCTCAAAGAACAATAGACTCTGGAATAGCCAGGGGAAATTGGAATAAAATTAATTTACTACAAGTGCTTAAATGGCAAATGGCAGCTCAAAGGACAATGAACTGTGGCATAGCCAAGAGAATGGAAACAATAACAATATTTTGCACTATTGTTTTAATGACAATTGACAGCCCAAAGAACAATAGACTCTAAAATATATACAATTGCCTATATTGATGAAATCTTGTTTGAAGCTGTCCCTCAAAAACAAAGACAACTCTAAAGTTGTCACCACTATTCTCAAGACATGGTCTGTTCCTTAGTTTTCCTTTCCAAGCCTTTCGGGGAGAAGTTAATTTTTAACTGAAGGACAAGATAGTTTTATTAGTTAATAGTTTTATTAATTGGGAGGTATGGTAACCATAGCGAGCCTACATGGTTTGCTAGAAATAACGACAGCTGGTAAATTCGAAGACCGACAAACACACATACGCAGATACACACAGCATACCTCGTATTTGACTTTGATGTGTGGTACCAAGCATGCAAGTTTCGGCTGACTCCTAGCAGTGGCACCTCGCCTGACTATGGCCACAGAGTTGGTCTCATATAACGCTTTGACGATTGCTGAGAACGCCACGCCGCCGTGATCGTCGTTAGGGTCTGCCACGAATGCAAAGACGCTTCTTCCCATGTACTGGTGCCGCTTGACCTGGGTATAAAAAATTCAATCCATTATGTGATCTAAAATAAATAGCTTAAAAGCAATTAATTATGCAAAAAAGTTCATTTTCTATGCCTAACTTAACTATTGTACAGATCTCTGCATTATGCATGAATATGCATACGCTACATTATGCATGAATATGCATGCACTGCAGTAAGCATGAATATGCACGCACTGCAGTAAGCATGAATATGCACGCACTGTATTAGGCATGAATATGTATTACCACTTCCACTTACATTCTCTGATTTGGTGAACCCTAGTACTTGGAGCATTTTGCCAGGCAACTTGTAGTCCATGTTAGCCTTGTCTTCCTTGGATATTGGAATGACATCAGAGCCATAACGATGACCTATGACCCAGAGATGAACAAAGGAAAATGGTTTCCATCATAAAATTTCTATTTCATCATTGTAAATGAAAGAGAAACGCAACAAGAATCACAGCAAGGATAAATGAGAGTATGCAGGGTTTGTAATTTTGAGTCTGAAGTTTATATTGTGACGAAAAAATGCAGCACTGTAATGCGTGCCACGGTCTGCCATGTTTTGAAGTGCAAAAGTGTGCAAAAGTCTATATGCATATTCATAACTTATCTTCAATATCCTGCCAGTTGGGACAATTTTTTATGCTACTACCACTCTATACTGTCTGCCAACATCATGCTTTAAAGCACTCCTACCTGCAGTATAAGCAGTTCCTAACCTTTATCTGCTGGAAATGTGGTATTCCATACTGCTCATACTGACACTATGAGTGCGTTGAAGAGGAACATGAAAGAACAGTATGGAAAGAATTGTCCCAACTGGGTAATATCATATGCCTCCTTCTACATCATTCATTTTAAGTATCACCTTTAGGGGCGTACTCTTTATTCACCAATAACATCATCCATATGTATATTCATAACATACATAATGCTAATACCTCTCTAAACTGTACTCAAATATCATGCACTCAAAGCACTGGTATTGACAGTACAAACAGTTCCTAACCTTGACCTGATAGAAACATGATATTCATACTGCTTGTACTGACAATACGAGTGCTATGAAGTGGGACATGACACAATCTAGTAAAGAAAAAAAGGCCTTAACTGGGTGCTACAATATCATCTTCTTCCACCTGTTTCTCATTCATCATTCAGATGAAAGGATGTAACACCTTTAGGTGTGTACTCTTTATTCACCATTAACATCATCTTTATGCATATTCATAACATACCCTCTACATAATCATCTTCTTCCACATGTTTCTCATTCATCATTCAGGTGAAAGGATGTAACAACTTTAGTGGTGTATTCTTTATTCACCAATGACATCATCTTTATGCATATTCATAACATACCCTCTACAATATCATCTTCTTCCACCTGTTTCTTAATTCATCATTCAGATGAAAGGGGTGTACTCTTTATTCATCATTAACATCATATATATGCATATTCATGACATACCCTCTACAATATCATCTCCTTCCACCTGTCTCTTCTTCGTCGTTCAGATGGAAGGAAGTGACGCCTTTAGGTGTGTACTCTTTATTCACCATTAACATCATCTTTATGCATATTCATAACATACCCTCTACATAATCATCTTCTTCCACATGTTTCTCATTCATCATTCAGGTGAAAGGATGTAACAACTTTAGTGGTGTATTCTTTATTCACCAATGACATCATCTTTATGCATATTCATAACATACCCTCTACAATATCATCTTCTTCCACCTGTTTCTTAATTCATCATTCAGATGAAAGGGGTGTACTCTTTATTCATCATTAACATCATATATATGCATATTCATGACATACCCTCTACAATATCATCTCCTTCCACCTGTCTCTTCTTCGTCGTTCAGATGGAAGGAAGTGATGCCTTTAGGGGTGTACTCTTTATTCATCATTAACATAATATATATGCATATTCATGACATACCCTCTACAATATCATCTCCTTCCACCTGTCTCTTCTTCGTCGTTCAGATGGAAGGAAGTGACGCCTTTAGGGGTGTACTCTTTATTCATCATTAACATAATATATATGCATATTCATGACATACCCTCTACAATATCATCTCCTTCCACCTCTGTCTCTTCTTCGTCGTTCAGATGGAAGGAAGTGACGCCTTCAGGGGTGTACTCTTTATTCATCATTAACATCATATATATGCATATTCATGACATACCCTCTACAATATCATCTCCTTCCACCTCTGTCTCTTCTTCATCGTTCAGATGGAAGGACGTGACGCCTTTAGGGGTGTACTCTTCATTCATCATTAACATCATATATATGCATATTCATAACATACCCTCTACAATATCATCTCCTTCCACCTCTGTCTATTCTTCGTCGTTCAGATGGAAGGACGTGACGCCTTTAGGGGTGTACTCTTTATTCAACATTAACATCATATATATGCATATTCATGACATACCCTCTACAATATCATCTCCTTCCACCACTGTCTCTTCTTCGTCGTTCAGATGGAAGGACGTGACGCCTTTAGGGGTGTACTCTTTATTCATCATTAACATCATATATATGCATATTCATGACATACCATCTACAATATCATCTTCTTCCACCTGTTTCTCATTCATCATTCAGATGAAAGGATGTAACACCTTTAGTGGTGTACTCTTTATTCACCAATGACATCATCTTTATGCATATTCATAACATACCCTCTACAATATCATCTTCTTCCACCTGTTTCTTAATTCATCATTCAGATGAAAGGATGTAACACCTTCAGGGGTGTACTCTTTATTCATCATTAACATCATATTTATGCATATTCATGACATACCCTCTACAATATCATCTGCTTCCACCTCTGTCTCTTCTTCGTCGTTCAGATGGAAGGACGTAACACCTTTAGGGGTGTATTGTTTATTCGCTCCTTTCTCAAAAACAGACTTCCAAGATTTTGCAGCAGCTTGTTTTACCTTGCAGAGAGGATGTCAAGAAATATTTCAAGACTTAGTCATCCAAGAAGACAATTTGAAAAGATCTTAAAAACTGGATTAGGCTGGTATAGTCTGTGCATGTCAGAAACACACCTGGACTCAACAAAACAGCAAAGATACTCACCCTTATATATCCACAGACTGGTCTAGTCTGTGCATGTCAGACTCACACCTGGACTCAACAAAACAGCAAAGACACTCACCCTTATATATCCACAGACTGGTCTAGTCTGTGCATGTCAGACTCACACCTGGACTCAACAAAACAGCAAAGATACTCACCCTTATATATCCGCAGACTGGTACTTTGAGATTGTTTCCAATCTCCAGGTTACACTTCCAAGGAGTCTGGCGAACTGGTTTGGTCTCAAAGAAACTCAGTAATGGCATTACATCTCTGAAGAAGAGAACACAAAACTGCAGCAGTTTGGGAAATAGATTTCTATACATTTACCTGTTATGCCATCAAAACTTTTAAATGAAATGAAAGAGTCTCAAAATTTTAAATCTCACTTTATTCCTACATAATATTCCTCTGTGTTATATATCTCTTGAGTATAAGTTGAGGTACTATTAACCCCTTTTTTTGCATTTTTGTTTGCTGAATTATAACTATTGTTATATAAGGCATCATTACATAAGGTATCGGAATATCGTGACTTCTTTTATCAAAAGAGATTCTTCTCACCCAAAGGAGTAGGCATCTCCGTCGACTTCCTCAATAATTTCCATCATCTGCCTCTCACCTAGGTTTTGTTGGGGAGTCTTTGGTTTACCCTGTCTCTTCCCAGAGGTGCTGGGTCCGGCCTGGTCGGGCCCACCCCCATCCTCGCTGTCATCCCCACCGAGATTGGAAGGTCCGCTAGAATTTTAAAAAAAATACAATTATCACCCAAAGGTAATTCTCAAAAGTCTCACAAGGTTTATTGCACTTTATTCCAATCTTCAACAAATTGTGAAAATGGACATTTTTGGGGGGAGGGGGGGGGGGGGGGGAATTCAACAAATAAATTCAAAACTCACATGAAGTTGATTTCTGTTTTCAGTCCTTTGATAGCTTGGATGATGTTTTCCTGTTTGTCCTGACTGAACTCCCCTCCAAGGTTTGAGCACAAAATGACACGGCTGGCTGTGAACTTTGACCCAGGGGCATCTGTGACCTTGTGAATGATATCCATGGAGACTGTTAATGCATCCAGGACTGACAATTTGCAATAAAGTCAAGAAAAATACTTTATTTGTATCTTGTTATACTTTTGATGCACACTAAATTGAGTGAGACTCCAGTAAATCTCTTTTCTCTGGGCCATTTTCTTTTTTCTTCTATCAACCTAAGATGATATAAATGTGACAGTGGTAACCATTTTCGTTTCCTTATCGATGGACTGGCCAAAGGTGACCAGCGCCCTCTACTTTACTTTACTACTTTTTTTTGACAATTGTTTGTCACTACTACTACTTTTCGTGAATGGTCTTCTCATCTTCTTTACAGAGCCATTCATATGATTAGCAAGACCGTGTAATATTCAGGGGTTATTTGTTGTTTGTTTACATTTAAATAAACCATAGCAACATGAACCTGTGTTTTGGTCTTTACATAAACAAGGGGCTGAACAACCCCTTTATGTCTCATTTTGTTGATGCTTTGTGAGCACCCGGCCAATCAACTCCTGTCAGCAAAAGTCATTTTCCAGAGCAAAACCAGAGTGAAAATTTAGGATATGTAGGACTTGTTGCTGCATGATAGACCTGTACATTAAAAGCTGTATACAGTAACTGATAGATCTCAAACTTCAAAATGGTCCCTGGTCACAATCAAGTGGTCCCTGCTGTGCACCAGGTGCCTTTCACATAAAGAGGCCCCCTGGTGTTGTAAACTTTAACTGCGACCCAACAAGTATTGATTTCATGATTGGTTATCACCATTGGCTTACCATTATTTCCCAACTTTGGCTAATGACAGCCAACAATCATTCTACCTCAGGCTCACATACGACACTGCAATAGCTATACCCACGGTTTCATGTTTTCCGTGACTGGACTAAAACAATTCTACAATTGTACAATCCCTTCTCCAATCTATGTCTGCTTCTTCAAGATAATTACTCTCCCAGCTTCCATTAATGGATTATATAACCTAACATATAGCTAACACATGTCTGTCAATGAATCAATCCATCAATCCAACCAATCAATACATCTATCAGTCATTCAACCAACCAATCAATCATTCATTCAACCAATCCATCAATTTGTAAAAGATACAGTCCGCAGAGAGGTTGCTGGGAGGTATTTCTGATTTGACATACTGCAAGAGGTCTAAATCTACCATCCCCATTGGTCGGGCTTCTGTGATGTTATCGTAGCCATTGTCAGAGAGATTGTTGGCTGTATCTGGTGTACCAAACAAAACCAGACACACCTCATCTTTTGACTCTGAAAATAACTGGGGAAAAAAACAAGAGGAAAATGTATAGTATTTATCACAGAATCATAGTACTAGTCGTGACAAAACCATCCCTGTGAAAAATGACTGCAATATTAGTTTATAATACAACTTTATAGGTTAAATTTAGCTTTCATAAGTCCAACAGATCCTGCAATATAATCTCCCCCATCCTCCCCTTCTTCAAAGAAAATCAAAAGGATGTCACCTATTGTATTACGGATTACTGACATACGAACGCTTTAGCAAGCAAGCTATCCTGTGATCTGTCACCATTTCAAAATCTAAGAATTTATGTTTTTGGACAATATTCTTATTGGACTGTAATAATTTATCTTTTGCTATGATTTTTAATTAATTACTTAACAATTAGTTATAATATATGTTGGCTAATAAACTGTCTGATTAAACTGATTGATGGTTTAAAAAAAAAGAAAGAAAAATGGCCACAAAATTCTTGAATTCATAGTTATAAGTACCATTAAGACAATAAAAACAATGTAAGTAAATCAATCTTACTTTTCTTTGTAATATCTTACTGATGACATCAATAGCAGTCTCAAGATCACTACAATATCCAGGTGGTGATTGGCTCATCATTGGTCCTACATCAAGGCAGATGACAATGGCTTCCTGCAAAGAGACATATCTGAGTTTGAGTTTTTTAGTCCAATTGGAAGGCAGTTATTTTATGATGCTAAGCAACCACAAGTGATGAAGCATAATTATTAGGGTTTTTGATCCGATATAGGATATCTGAATCTGAATGGGAAAAGTCGGCAAAAATCCTACTAGAGCACATAAATGCCAACCGAACGCTACAAAGTATCAATAAGAGTATACTGTAAGTCATTAGGTAACAAAACAACAGTTAGTAAGCTTGTCTTTGAAACAGTCTAGAGTAGGTGCATGCACAATGTCTGATGGCAAAGCATTCTAATCTTTTAAGGTGCAGGGGAAGACGGAATATTTATAGAAATTATTTCTAGCGCAGGGAACTTGGAAGTTAACATCATGTTTATTTCTTGTGATAACACTTTTTGTTGGGACTAGATTGTCTTTATCAATCTTTATAACAGCACTTTTAGACGTGTAGGCTTTCTTCTTGTTTTCAGCAAGAGCCAATCTAATTCCTCAAGCATATTTGTCACACTGGATTTATAAGAGTAGTCTGCAATACAAAATCTGGTTGCTCTTCTCTGCATAGCTTCTACTTTATTTACATCACACTGGTGATGGGGGTCCCAGACTACTGAAGCATAATCGAGTACTGGCCTGAAAAGAGTTTTGTATTCTTTAGTTTTAACATCTTTGGGACAGCTTGAGAGGTTATGTTTTTGAAGGACAAGAACACGGTTTGCTTTATTGGTTATGTTATTGATATGTTCCCATCCCATCTAAGCCAGTAGTAGCACCTTGGTAAATGCTTGATAGGTTTTGAAACTAAAATCCCACCAAAGGTAGTTAAACTGCTTCACTAAAAAAGTTGAATGACAAGTAGCATAGGCCTTATGAAAATTTAAACCCTTTGTAAGCTTAGAAAGTTAGACAGCCCAAATTGCCTTACTAAGTTACCTTAGGCTATCATTAGGTCTAGCCAGGCTAATCATTATTTTCAAACTTGACATTAAAACGGCAACCCCCATCCATTGTATTCGTTTACCTTATCCTTGCCAGCCATTTTCGTTTTTCTATTGTAAGCTTTCCTTTCGTGCTTTGTGAAGTGCCTCGATGGAGCACAATGTTGCTGACAGACACTCGCACTTCGAAGCTAAGACTCACTAGACAAGTTCGTACTTGTACGACAGTTCGCGCTTCGCGGAACACCTTCTCTATCTTTGTGCATGCGCATATTGGCGGGCGTACATAACAATACAAACACCACTAGCTTAACTAGCGACAGCAAACAATAACACCACATCAACATGTCAAGTCAACATTCAGATGATATGGACCGTACAATCGAATTGAAAAACGGTTCCAACATCGTAATAAAGCAGAAGACAGTCGGCGATGTTGGTTGCGTCGTATGGGATGCTGCTCTTGTCCTTCTGCATTACTTTCAAACGAAACATTTTGCTGAAACGTTTGGTAGCTTAGAAGATCAACGTGTCGTGGAACTAGGCTCTGGTACAGGGGTCGTAGGCATCGTCGCTGGCATTCAAAAGTAAGAATGAGTCCATGGCCTAGTCATAGGCCTACCCTAGGCCCAGGCCTACCCTAGGCCCACGGTAAAAGTAAAACTTGCAAAGTGAAAAGCAGGTCTAATGCCTAACAACATCTTTATCTTATATGAAAGGAATGCTTGTGACGAACCAGACAGTTTAATAGTTATACTGGGTTGATTGACACTATACAATATCCCAACAAACATACTTGGAGTGTTCGGGTACCGTTATTCTCCGCACACATTACTTTCCGCTGAAACAAAACGCTGTTTTTCGCACACAAATTTGTCAGCGGAAAACAACGTTTTTTTCAGCGGAGAGTACCGTTTTTTGGGGGGGGGGGAGGGGCAGAATGGCTAACTGAAATGATTAGGCACATGGAAGGATTTAGGAGGATGGAGAAGATAAAATTTGACAGTGACAGTTTGGTCTTGCTAAGTTTCATCCTTTAGGGGACGGGCGGGGGGGGGGGCGGTGTCCTTTGTGATATTTTCACATGAACAATAACAGTGACCCTTTGCCCTTTTATCCGCCGACCGCCTCATACTTCTTTAATAATCCCTAATTACAAACACCCCAAGCCTCCTGTAAATTATAAGCAGCTTGACTTTTCTGACATGAACTCAGTCTAACCATCCTTATTGATGTTCTTTGATACTTTCTCATGTTATTTTCATCATCCTGAATTTGGTATCCTAAAATTGAGGAAAAATATAGTGTACAGGTAAGTGGAAAAATAGTTGTTCTCCGCACAAGAATTTTTTCAGCGGAAAGTAATGTGCGGAAAGTAACATGTGCGGAGAACAACTGAAACCAGAGTGTTCGAGTAACAATGGAAACGTTTATTTTATCATTTTTTGTAGAGCTCAAGTGACCATCACTGACATGGAAGAGTTTATCTCACTCATGGAGGAAAATATTACAAGAAACAAGCAATTGCTAGATGGCAATGTACGGGCACAAACTTACAAATGGTGAGTTTAAAGGTCACCTGTATTGCACCCAAATATGCTATTTCTTTTGTTTTGTTACATAGTCGTATTTCAACGGGACAACTCAGAATACTATGGTAGAAAAGTAAAGCATTTATAAGGTGCTGTTTTCCTAAAATAGGAATAAAAGATATTTATTGAAAAATGCACTAAATTAGTCAAGCAAATATTAGGATGAGGGAGTGAGGGGAAAGGGATGGTTTGTTCCTGAGTTAAGAAAGTTATAACTAGTAAATCCAAATGAAAAGAAGAAAGAAATGCTTTAAAAATGAAACTAGAAATTTCCCATTCTGTTTTCAAACATCTGACCAGGAGATAATATCGTTATATCTACTTAAATAATACAGTCCATATTTCTCTCTTTCTATCGTTTTGAACAGGGGTTCAGATCACAGGCCTTTAGGGATCCCTCCTCACCCAAGACTGGTAGTATTCTCAGATTGCATTTATTACACTGAGGTACTAAAACCTTGTTTTCTCAAATTTGTCACCTAAAAGGCTTTGTTTTCCACTCTTCATTCATTTGAATGTATTCCTAACAGTGTCCACAGTCGAACAGAAATGATTACACATTGCATATTGGCATAGTCAGAACATTACAAATAAAAAATATTGAAACTTTTCCCAACCAGAAATGATATTCAACATAGCCAAAAGTACTAAGTCCTGAGAAATGCAAAAATGTTTGCAGCATAATTTTGTGTATACAGAACCGAAGTATTTTTGCTACTTTATTACTTATATGCAAACTGAATAAACCTCAAAACAGTCGCTGTAAATTAACATTTATACTGCTCAATAGTTTCTCAGCGACCCTCCTTCTAGGCTTATTTTAAGACTGGCGTTATGTTTTTGTTGTATGCACCCAGTGAGTAAACTATACTTTATAGAATTTTTCCATGCATGTTGCATTACAGTTAACCGTCATAGTAACCTAAAGCAGTTGTCTGCTGTAGTTTCCAAGGATAAAGTTATGAAGTTAGATATAATACTAGTCACTGAGTCTATTATCCGCTAACTAATAGCACACCTGCCAGCACAAGATTATTCAGTTATTTGCACTTTTCAAATTTTTCAAATTAAAACTTTGCAATTCCAGAGTTTCCATAGTATCATATTCAGTAAAAAAAAACAGTTTTAACATGAGTTTTTAAATTAATTAATGTAATTATTAAAAATCTTGAAATACCCAAGGCATTGTCAATTTCCTTTCATTCTGTATTTAGGCAGTCCAGCCTCTAGTGAAAGCACTGCAAGACTTGTGTGATCAATCGACAGATGTAATCTGTTCTTATGAAGAGCGGACTCTGGGCGCCAACGGAACATCACTGACTAACTTCATGGAGGTAAAGTCTGCATAATGTACAGGGCATATTTTCATGAAGAACTTGTGGTCATTTTTCAAACATGAAAATCACTATTGATTCTTAATTTTCTTTTTTCTCATTTTTTTAAATTTTTTAAATTTTTTATTTAAATTTTTTTAAATAATATCTAATTTCTAAGTTTCCTAATTTTCTTGTATTCATTTTTTTCTTTGTTTTGTGGTTTTTCAGTTAATCGGAAAGGACTTTGAAGTTACGGAAATAGCGTTTGAAGATATGGATCCTGTCTTTCGAAGTGAGGACATCCATATCCTACACATGAAGAAACGACCGAAATGAAACAGAAAACTTAAATACGTGTAGCAAGGTAGAAACATCCAGATGGCTAAAAGTGAGCTGTTTGAAAAACTTCACTTGCAAAGATTTCCTGAAGCTACGAACAAGTCACGGCCGCCTTCTGACCTCTTCTGACCCCTGGGTTCTGAAGTGTTCTTGGAAGGTTTAAGTTGAAGTGGAATAATAAATTCCATCTGATGTAAGACAATTGTAGAATAGTATATAGTGCACTCCGAAGATAAATTCTGTGGACTGAATGTTCACTCCTACTTGGAAAACTGTAAGATTCTTAGTAGGAATGTATTATCATATTTAATTTCTTACTTATTTAGTTACACATAATTTGCATATGGTCAAAAATCCATGGATTATCCCAGAATATTGACTTGATGAGTCATTCCTTGCTGCCAGAAGTTTTAGGGTGGACGAACATGTGCAACTTTTCTGACTCTCTGGAAACAGGGATGAGCCTAGGGTAAAAAAAAAATCACAGAATTTTGCAAAAATTGCGGTATAGGCTCCAGTTTGCATGTGGTACAGTGTGTTAGGATAATAGTTTTTGTCCCCGACGTAGAATGAAATCAAGGATATTCCGCGAATTCGCGGAAAAAGGTCATGCCTGGGAAAGGAGGGGGACATACTAACAATATTGGGTGATATGAGGAACAAACAAACACATCGATATTCTGCCCTGATCATAGACATTGGCATGGGATGTACTGTAGATCACATATGCTTTGGGAGGAGATTTGATTATAATTTTTTTTTACCTCCATTTCTGTTGAAGTTGTAAAAGGTGATAGAATACATGGTGTAGTCCCTTCAGGTTGTGATTGTGTCAGATGTGAAGAACTTTCTAATAGCTTTCAATCTCCTCCAGAAAATAAAAGTGTGAGAAACAATTGGCAAGGAAATTGATGGGAATCAGAACTAGGGAATTTCAAGCTTTCCGTTCATTCTCCATTTACGGTTCTAGCCGACGTTGACGAGGGGCTTTCCCAGCGGCACGAATATCATTGTTAAAAACAAGGTTAATTCAGGCATGACTTGATTTTAATCGTAATTAATACAGAAACAGGAAATAATGACAAGTCAGAAAACAGATCCATTTTGCACTTAGCTTGTTGAATACAGAGAACAACGACAATTGAACCCGACTTTTAAGAAGTAAATCTATAATATATATATAGGTAACAAAGGTGTTAGAAAGCTGATCTGTATATACCATCATTTTTTTTTTTTTTAATATATATATATATATATATTTTTTTTCCGTTATTCGTTTTACATTAATATTCACTGATCTCGACGACAGGCCAAAGAGGTATACTATATCATACTTCTTCTACTTTGCCAGTGGAAGAGAACGTAGAAAAAAAATGATAATGATGATGATGATAAAGATGATGATAATAATAATAATATTGATAATCCCCTAAACCATTTTTTGACAATATTATATATATTACAAACAAACTAAATTGGAGTACATTTGTAGTACACTTACAAACGAAACAACAACAACAACAAAAAAAAGACAAAAAAAACTTTTTTTTGAAGCAGACGAAAATAAAGTGTGACTGCACATTGAAAGTGACAGACTTATTTCTTGTAGAACCAGGAAGCAGTCTTCGTATATATATATATAGAGAGATATTTTTGTTTTTTTTTGTTGCTTTTTTTGGTTTGTTTTTTCCATTATTACACAAATAAAAATGGTTTATTTATTGTTCACATTTGCACTAATAGGCAGGCAGTCAACGCCTCGCATTGTTTACTGGTATGACGGGTGAATAATTTTCTGACGAAGAAGTTAATATAATTTGTTTACCTTCTTCCTTCCATGATAGGTAAATTATTTAATTTCTTTTTCATGTGTCAATAATTTTTATGTACATAAAACAGCACCCAAGATGAAACAGAGGTTTTAGGTTTATAATATTTTGTGATTTGACACAGAATTTAATGTACATTATGATCGTCTTCTTGGAAAAGAAAAGAAAACACCCCCCCCCCAAAAAAAAAAACCAAAATAAAGAAAATGTAACGCCATTCTTCATGAAGCGACCATTTTGAAAGCATTCAACAAAAATAAAAAGAAACTTTTTTTTTTAACTTTCTCTTTCTACGAATAAAAAGTAACAATATATAAATTTTTTCTTCTTTTGACTATCAATTCATTTTACAATCTCTTATTATTATTAACTATAATCGTTAATTAAGATCTTTGTCTTCTTCATAATAAAATTTCAGTACTTGCTTTCATAATGAAGTGATTTAAAAAACAAAACAAGAACAACAATATCAACGCAGTAGTCTTAATGATATGAGGAACATTTGTGCACAAAAGACCCAACAGGAGACGATACTAATAGTAGTATATAAGAATAACATGTTAGTATATCAACAAGTTTTTTTTTTTTTTTATCTTCCTTTTCAGTTTCAAAAAGACTGACAATGCTGCATATTATTGGTTATAATGATAGTATAGTTAATGAGAATCTAAATAGGTGCAAATTTACTTGGTTTCTACCTCGAGTGCCTCGAAAATATGCAAAAATATGATTCTGGGAACACTTTTTTTTTTTTCATCGATTCTTGACGAATGTTCGTTGGATATGATGGGCTCGGCCGTATCGGTATGATGTAAAAATTCACCATTAGCACAAAATTGGAGAGTTGAACAAAATGCAATATTAATTTCCTCAATATATTTTTTCTATAGGCATGGAAAAATCCCTTGTACGAGTTCTTCTAACCCACCCCCTCCCATCTCCCCTTGCTGTGAATTACAAGCTACTATGATAAAATACAAGATACAAGAGCATATTAAATTTTAAACAATACCAACAAACAATACAAACAATACCAACAAACAATACAAAAAAGCCAAGGGTTATGAAAAATGAGAATACACTGTTTCTATGCTCTTCCTGATTTTGTTGTACAACAGACCCTACTATAAATATTGCATCACAGAAGAGAAGATGATGACAAAATCACTGTATTCGCGATATTGAGCACACATACCCTTAGATTGAGAGAAATACTATCCTGGTAGATTTTGAGATATGGCAGTAGACCATTATTACAAGCTGTGAGGATGAATCTGGGGGGGGGGGGAATTGATCGTAAACTTTCCCACTTCGATGATTACTTCTCAAACGAAATAAGATTCATTTACTTTCCATTTAGGTAGAGATCAACATCAAATATGAATATTTCTATGAGCTGACATTGGTACTTCAGGCATGAGCTTTTTGTGAGAATTCGCGGAATATCCGTGATTTCTTTTCTACCTCGGGGACAAAAACTATTATCCTAACACACTGTAGCATACGCAATCTGGAGCCTATACCGCAATTTTTGCAAAATTCCGTGATTTTTTTTTTTACCCCAGGCTCATCCGTAGTACTTAGACTTTCTAAGGGGAAATATTTTCAATTGCCAATGTCTATGGCATGTTTGGAATATTTGGTATAATTCTACTTTTGACAACAAAAAAAATTATATATATTTTTAGTCAGTCCAGCAAATAACCCTTTTTGTTGTAATCGTAAAATTACAATGGGTACAGTTTGTTTTTCTTCTTGGACATTCTGTTAAAAATTGAAAATAATATTAGTATGATTAAAATAAAATAAAGAATACAACATTCAAACTTAAGTGTTTTATATTATTCAGCTCATGCGAGGTAAATCTAGTAAACCATCCACTCCATGAAAATGTAAGTCTTAAACAGTTTCGATTCACCACGCAGGAATCTTAAATACGACCGGATGAGTCGTTTGAAGTGTAAGTACAATACAACTAATCTGTTAATTTAGTCACTCACAACATATGCGCTACTAATTTACTGTTCTCCTTTTATCCTGTTCTGACTCTTATAAATATTCAAGGTTAATACTATGCTCTTTTGAAATATTAGTATAAGTTAAGGTAAATATTTAAAAGATTGTTTTTTGCATAAAAATACATCTTTCGAAATAGAACTCCATAAAAATAAAAAAAATACACATTTAATGCAATTTCATATTTCGCTTCCTTCTTTCTTCCTTTGTTTTTAAGTTAATATTAATATTTTATTATATCTACTACCCTGGTTGTTTTAATACACACAAGCACATATGATGGAATAGATAATGATAAAGTATGACTTTGAGGCAGGACAAAGTGAATTTTGATATTTTATCAAAATTATGATTTATGGTCCAAATATCATTTCAAATTACTTTTGTTGGCGGTTGAGAATATAACGTTTTTAAACACGAGAGGTTTCAATGATCATATCGGCTGGAAAACCTAGGTTTAGCGACGAGAACTTCCATGTGGTCTCAGATTACATCTTCACAAATGCTCGAATTATTGTCATATTTTAATATCTGGGAAGATGATTATTACACATCGACATTTAACATCATTCAAAAGCGAACTCACTCAAAAAACCAAAAATAGACATAGCAAGTTGACCCAGTAGAATAATCTTCTTCTCTGCATTGGAATTATGACATATCAACGTTAAAATTTGATGAAAGCCACCCTTTCCTCTCAAAACTTTAAATATACAAGGTGTATACAAGGTGCTAATACCTGGTCATTTCTCAAAGGGGCTAAGAATATCAAAGTTTAAATCCACTAGTCACATATATTTAAAAAAAAATTATTTTAAAGGCAATATAAATATAATAGCATATGTCAGAATGCTTCCTTAAAGTTTCTTTTTTTTGGTGTTTTTTAGATGTTAAACATAGTTTGCAAACTAAACTTTTGTGATGACACTATCAAGTTTTAGATCCAATTCACCAGGCTTTCAGGATAAACGGAAACTTCAGAATGCCTTTTTTTTTAGTAAAAGAAACGCTAAAGGTAGATTTCGTAATACAACCGATAATCATTACTTTAAACATTATAATAGTTGGAAAGCCATCACTTTCCGATAAAGGAGAATATTTTAGAGGCAGAATTTTAAGAACTCATTTTGCAAAATTAGTTAAAAACAAAAGTGGCAAAGAAGGAAATTTTTCAAAACTAGAAAATTGACCTTTTTTTGGCCAGCATTTTCAGGAAAAAAAAGGTAGAAAACAAAACAAAAATTAAAGTACACTTTGTTCGCGAAAGCAAATTCTGTGAATACATCGTATCTTCTTATTAAGAACTGGCAGTGTGGACACAAAAGCTGGATCTGAATAGTTAACAGGAAAGTTTAAGGTCAAGGGTCAGGAAAAGTCTTCTCATAAGCTCAAGGGTCAAGCAAGTTTTGTTCTATTAGGTCAAGGGTCAATCAAGTCTTTAAAATGACAAGGGTCAAGAACATCTATATGGTCATGGGTATGTCAAGTATGTGAAAGGTCAAGGGTCAATCAATTATTTGTACAAGGTCAAGGGTCAATCAATTCTTTGTATCAGGTCAAGGAAGTGATTCGATAAGGTCAACAGGTCAAGGAAGTCTACAAGGTCAAGTGTCAATCAAGTTTGTGTAAGGTCAAGAATTTCTTTGTATCAGGTCCAGCAGTTCTTTGTATTAAGTCGAGGGTCAATAAAAAATACATTTTAAATCATATATGCTGAGATCATACACATAGATTTGGCTTTGTGGCAGTACATGTTGTTCTTATGCAAATACTCCTCAGAGATGTTTTCTTGTTTAAAAAAAAAAAAACCAACAATCCTTAACCTTCATTACATCTATAAAGCTTCCACTTGATTTTTGAACACAAAAAGAAAGTTTTCTGGTTTTAAACTCATTTACTTCTATTTTAAACTCTGTGATTTAGCTCTATTCTTACAAGGCTATGTATTAAGATACAAACACAAAATTGTTTATCACTTTGAAAAGAACTCAAGTTAGCAGCAAACAAAAGAGAAACGATAAGAAAATTAGTCAAGGGGAAATTTCACAAAACCAAAAAAAAATATGAAAAAAACTTGCTTATTATGTTCTTATCAAAATCAATTTCAATGTCTCCAAATGCTGAAACCACTTACATACAAAGTACAAAAAAAAAAAAAAAAAATTTTGCCCCAGATATTACCTTTTTCACTTTTTCGCTAGCAAATTTTTGACACAAACTGCTGTACCTAAAAGGCAAACACATTTGAGGATTATGAATGTGCTTATGACAAATATGATTGTTACTGTCTATTGGACTGCATGAAACACAATGATACACACACATACAGATTGATACGCCTTGCATGAATACAACAAGTCACATTTTGAAAAAAATCCCTTTATCAACCATTATCAGGTATTAAGTGCATACCAATCAAAAAACCTTTCTGTGAACTGGCTAAAAATTACTTAAAATCATTATATGCTTTTTTTATCATAACTTGACCCAAAAAACAAAGTACTTTTTTTTTGGTGATTTTTTTAGTTTTATTTTGTGTTAAATTGACTTTTACTCTTTGTTTGTAACAACTGTCTTTGTTTTTCTTCTCTTTTCGTCATAATTAAGGACTAAAAATAAATATATGTATGTACATTGTGAACGTTGAAAGATAGTTGAAGGTTCATTGCACTTGAAAACGTTTCTTTTCTCCGCTCACAGCCCAAAAATTCAACAGCAGAGAGAGATTAAATTCAACCCTCACTTTCTCCCTACCCCCCCCAAGACAAAAAAATGAAATTTTTCTTAAAAAAAAAAAGCCAAAGATATTAAATAATATCAACTTTATCAAGGCTTTCGTTATCTACTGATCAATCTATTTACAATCACAGCTTGATTTTTTTTCGTCAATAATTTTTTCGTCAAGAAAATAGCCAAAATCATTCAAGATTTTCAGGTCTTCTGCATCAAGCAACCAATGCAGCAAAAAAGAAAAAAGGGAAAAAAAGGATGTATTGCTTGTTTTGTTAGTCGCCTAGGTAACATAAGAAAACAAGTGAGGTATAGTGTTTTGTTTGTCGATCCGATTGTCTCAATATAAGGAAAGAAATTAAAATTCTGAACGATAAAAAGAAATATTATAAAGTGACGGCGATCTCAGACGGCCGTCGTAGCAAAACACGAAAGTTCTTCCAAACTTTTTCGACGTGCTGCGGTGAAGTGGCTTTTCAAACAGCCTGACTGTGAAGACCCAAACGAAAGGAAGATGCAAGATTAATTACCAGAGTGATAGAAAAAGTCAAAATCATTGGCTGCATTCAGTGACATCTATAACGTGGCAGAACGAATCATAGCTATTTTGACCACACACCCCCCTCCCACGCCTCCACACCCTCCCCCACAGTTACAAATTGTGCAATACAATGGGCTATGAACAACAGCGTAAAGGTTTCTGTTAGAACCATCGTTTTACTCAGTGCAATCTAAAGAGAGGGCGCAAGAATAACTGAACAGATTTGTAAAGTCCTTTTGACCACTCCCCCCATTGCCCGCCCCCCCCCCCTCTCCGAAGGAAAAAAATTGTTCTATGATTGAGACTTTTATTCTCTGTTTCAACAAATTCATGTTGCTGTTTTTATGATAGCTAAATAACTTAACTTCTAACTATCATTATGAGAAGCTTCTCCCAGAATATACTAAAAGAAAGTATCTGTTAAAGTAATCGGACTTTGGCCCAGACCCTCCCCTCCCCCCCCATTTCTTCACCACTCATCTCCACCATTTTTGGTTCTCAAAAATGCTGCATTCTTTCTTTCGGATGATTGGTTGGGTTAACTATGATACCGTCTACCTTGTGATAGCAATTATTGAAATAAAAAGTGGCCATTTTGGAAAAATTGCTGGAAATTAAGATTTTCTACCCCCTTGAGCAGTTGAAAGAGTGAGGAAACACATTTACAAATTCTAATACCTTGCACCTCCCGTCACACTTTAACTACGCAACAAACTCCCTCTGCAGTAAATGAATCAGACCATCTGAGACTTTCTCTTTGTGCAATGGTAAAATTGATCTCTCCTTTATCCTAATATTAATCCTAATAATATTTCAGACATGCAGTGTTTTGATATTTTGATCGCAGAAAGATTTCATAAAATGGTTTCTGTATCGACTCGATAAATTTCACTGTCTGCACAGATTTTCAGTATAAAATTTAATCAAATCCACAAATTGTAAATCACAAAGCAATAAAAAAAAAATTGTCTTTGCATTTTTTCGTACCACAATTTGAAACGACAGTTGATTACAAACTTACAATAAACTGTATAAATGTTGTGCGTCGTCAACTTCCAAATGGTACTGGTGCATTTGACCCAGATCAACCCATGACCTATTTTAGAGTGCCTCATAAATAGCCTCCTGAGTCTCACTACAGTGCTGTTAATGTTTATATTTTTTTTCTCACCCTTTTTTTTTGAGGTAAATTAGAAGAGGGTAAAGTTGCTATTTCATTTTTTCCCTAACATTGTAAAGTAATAGGTCTTGGGTGACCTAACCCTTTGCATACTGGGACAAGCTATTTCGTTTCTCAATAACCTTAACATTTAATTTTGAGATCTCCCATTTCCAGAAAAATTGGCTAGTTTTTGAAATATCCTTGTATAAATAAAATGTATAATTAATCGCTTCTCGGTATTGTCCAAATCAGTTTATAATGCCGGCCCGACAGGGAATTCCAAATGGCATGTACAATAAAAATTGTTTCAAACATATAAAGGAAACACGACATACGTCGATAAATGTTCCCTGCTACGTCATGACCAACAAACAGCAGCAAAGGGCCGCTCCAATTCTTTGTGTTTGCTAAGCATTACACAAAATAACTCCATCCCCAGTTCACATCCCCCAATCCCACCCCAACATGAGACTTTTAATGATCCCCTACTTCACACATCGAGTAAAACAGGTAACACATGTAGGCAAACTGCATGGTAGACCACAAGTAACTCTGGGTTGCAGATATCTGGGGCGACAAAAAGTGTGACGTTTAGGCTAATGGCCATCCTATCGACATGAGTATGATAGCTACCCACTGTGTGGAAAAGTACCATCTCCTGTTCATGGGCAGCTTTGAATTTAACGATTGCCTCGATTGGGGATGGGGGGGGGGGTTACAAAACCTCAATCGGGTGTCAGAGTCATTTTTTCAGAATAAAAGACGTCCGTAAAGATAATACTGCAAACGAAAGTCAGTTTGACTTATTTTATTCCCAAGGGACCCTTCCCCAGCATTCTTTGGACAGCTAAAAAATGCAAATCTATTCGTTAAAGCCGTTATAGCCTGTCGTCAGTTTCCCATTGTAATGTTAAAGCATTAACTTTATGACATGTGTCAAAGTCGGGATCAAACTAGTCTGATGTTTCTTTTTACTGAGCCATAAAAAAAAGTACTTTTGACATCATTTAATTAAAATCTTCTTCTTCTTACACAACTGCTCTGCATGATATCATTCCAATCTTAGATAATGATTTATCCACCTTTTCAACTCACACAGGACATATTTCTAACATTTTTTTTTTTCCTTACACCACGACCAGTTTTATGGTCGAATATAATTTTTGTGTGGCTAAAAGCTCATTTGGACAATCCCAGATAAGTTTTCCACATTTAAAAACAAAAAAAAACTCTCTTTTTTTATTTCCCCTGTTATCGACAGGGGAAAGAAAATTCATCTAAAAGCTTCTTGGAAACGAGTGTAAAACTTCAAGCACTTTCAAGTATCCCCATGGCGACCATTCCGCTTTCTTGCTATCTTGTTTCAAGCAATGGTGGCTTCTTCCATGGGACTTGAATAATCTGGCAGTGTAGGTGTTGCTCGTTGGATCAAAGTCACATGACCATTGTCACATGACCAACACTACTGAAGGAATCTTTCTTGTTACCATGACGTCCACCAGGCAGCTCATAATTGGTTACTCTCGTCGCTCTTCATGGTGACTAACTTGGCCTGTTCCCGCCGAGGGCTGGCGCTGTCATTGGATATTGCTGGTTCTGTATTACGTCGCTTCATCTTCGACTTGGATTTCTTTAGCACTGTTGCCTGGGAAATGATCAGACATGTTGGAAAAAAATTTCTTTTACACATCTTCTCTTTATACTTATACCATGTTTAATACTTGTGATCACATTACAACAATAAATAAAAGTCTTAAAGGGAAAATTAGTGGTTAGTGGTTTAAAGAAAATCTTTAAAATGTTCTAAATGAGATCAAAATGTTTACCTATAAATCAAAACCATTTGTCTTCTCTTCTGCAACCATCTTCCTAGCTTTTAAACCTTATTCCGTAAAATTGGCATTTGAAGTACAACGTACAGTAGCAGCTACTTTAACGGGGCACTACGGAGGGTGCTATTAAATAGTTGGTTGGGAAGGGTGGGGTCTGTCTGTTAAAAGGGTCTCTTGTTGATGTCGTTCTGCCTAATACTTCAGTCAATTCCCACAATACTCCTTCAAATTTTTTTCTTTAGAAAGCAGTATTGAGAATTGTTTTATTCAGTTATGTGATACCTCTGACCCCCTAACCTATTTCAATATAGGATCATATGCTCTCCAACGCCCTGGACATTAAAAAGACATTTCATGACTTGTACCTGCAATACCTATTAACACCAATGTTATTAAAACTCTCTTACAGAGCAAAAGATAACAGCCAACCCCTCCTCCCCCCCTCCTCTCCCTTCCCTAATGGCCAACATCCCAACCATCTCCCCACCCAAAATTTACACAATTTTCTTTCTGGCCATGATCATAAATTAACCCTTGCATGCATTGATACCCGTAGGATCTATATCTATAAAGAACTGTTCATCCATCCTACAGAACAAAACAATGCAGGAGATGCTCCTCTCCCCCCCTTCCCCCCTCCCCCCATCCACTCTGTCCCTTCCATACCTCCACACCTTTTGCACAGCTGATGGTCCCAGATGGACAACAAGAAATCAAAGTTAATCCTGTACCTGCTATCAGGCTGTAGGCTTCATAATGTAACTGAACATTCTTTCTGCTTTAAGTCCATAAGCAGCCAACCCCTCTTACACACCCCCCCCTAAGATGCCCCCCTCCCCCTCCCACCAACCTTTTCTCTTTCTGCTGTCCTTACCTGTAAGGCTGACCGGCATACCACCACCTGACCCGCAGGCTGCATCCACGGCTCACCATCAACTTGCACAGGAATGTCCGTCTTCATTGTGACTCGAATCTGGGGGTCGAAGAAATGTAAGAAACGTTATTTTATTTTAAAGATAATTGCACCCATGTACTAAGAGGAAGGAGGGGAGGGGGGGGGGGAGGTTCATGCCTAAGGATAATAACCCAAATATAATGACAAAATCCTGAAACCATCAAAATGAATCCTCTCTTTTTGTTTTCTGTAAATCTAAATTACATGCAGAAATTGGAGAAGACATCAGAAAGCAACCGTCAAAGATGAGTAGGAGAAATGGAGTCAAACTTTATCTTTCTAATTCGAGGACAAATATCAAAAGATATTGAGATCAGATTTTTAAAAATAAATCCAAAGTGACATCATTTTTCTCTTCCTTGCATTAAAATCTAACATCTTTCACAGGAATATCCCTTTCGTAATGTTAAATCGTAACGTCGACCACCAACCTGGGCACCTTGCGCCAGACGAGTTCCGCATCGAAGCCCACTCTGTATTTGGCCGAGGTGAACCACACCTGTCAGACCTACGACCTCCAGCATACCGTCGTCATGGCGGCACTTGGCAAAGTTGGCATCTTGATTGTCGACGCCCCACGGATCGGCTCCTGAACCCCAGCTGTGGAAGGAAACAGCACATTTTAGATATTGTGCAGTCAACCGACTCCAGAAGCACATTTTCTGGTAAGCAAATTGTACCTGTTTCCCTTTCACAGAATTGTAACAGATATTTCAACTTGTTATAACTTGTTTAAGTTGTTGCAACTTCAGCAGATTCACCATGACAAGGGATAGTCAATATTATATTTATACTAGTTTGTGATGCAACCTTTGCGGGGGTTTTTTAACTGCATTTTGAATGTTAAACAATATCATCGTTGACGGCAATTAAGCACACCCCTCAGCCACAAATCTTTAGACCACTACAGAAAACAACAGATGGCAAAGCATTTAATAGCATTTAATTATAGCTAGCCAGTGGATTACAAAATTGTTGTTACATTTTGTTCAAGCTACTATGACAAATAACTACTGGCATGTCATTCACAGCATTTAATAGCAAGTTGGTAGTATATTATACTGGACAGTGTCATCTTCAAAGCACATGTAGCAAGTAACTAACAGCATGTTATAGCAAATCCATAGTATACAGTACTGGCCAGCATCATCTTCTAATCCACTGCAGCAATGACTCCTGGAATATTTTATCCCAGCATTTAAATAGCAAATTAGTAGCATTCCATATTTGGTCAGCATCATCTACCGAGCAAAGGCGACAAATGACAGCCTGGCATATTATTTGCAGTATTTGATAGCAAATTGATAATATATAAATTTGGACAGTGTCAGCTTTCCAGCCACTACTGGCATATTATTAGAATTTATAGCCAGTCAGAAGTATGCAGTACTGGACAGTGTCACCTTCCAAGCGACTGCAACAAATACGTTCTTGCATCTTATTTACATTAATACAGGGATGAGCCTGGGGTAAAAAAATAAATCACGGAACTTTGCAAAAGTTGCGGTATAGGCTCCAGTTTGCGTATGCTACAGTGTGTTAGGATAATAGTTTTTGTCCCTGAGGTAGAAAAGCAATCACGGATATTCCGCGAATTCGCAGAAAAAGCTCATGCCTGATTAATAGCACATTTTTCACATCACAGGGACAAGCTTAGGTCACAGATGGGTCACATGACAAGTTAAAAACTTGAAACAAGTTAAAAACTAGAAACAAAATATGGAATATGTTTGGCCCATGCAAACTGTAGATGTTTACGGTGGTCCGGCTCACCTGGATATATTTAAGATCAGGATGCCCTCTAAGGTTGGAAGTGTCAAAATGTTGCCATCGACCTCTATCTTCAGTTCTTTGTTCAGCTCCTTACAAGATGTTCTACGACCTATCCTTGACATGCCTAGCCTAACGTAGACGCCTTTATTGTGTATTCTTCGAAGAGAGAAACAGGAGATTGCATCAACGATGAATAACTCAATTTATACAGAATCATTGCAGAAGGAATAATGTGCCTCATTGCCATTTTAATCAGTACCAGAGTCATCAGCTGGAATAACTTAGTTAATATAAAGTTAATTAGTTAATATGTGAAAATGTATAATTCAAAATATTTTTGAATCAATTAAGTCGGAGGGTAAAGGACCTTAGTATGTGAATTGATGACAGTTGCACCAACTGTCACAGATTGGGTGTGACAGATTAAAGACACCTGTCACAAAAAAGCTTCCGATCTCTTTTAAGTGTAGAATCCAGCTTTGTTTCTTACTGTTTCTGATCGTGCTGCCATGTTTTCCCAAACTCGGTGAAAAAGAAACAAACTTTTTCAAAATTAAAGGGAGAAACAAATCAAGTCCATTGCTTAGAAGTGCCATCAAGATCTGTGATACAACTTACCCGCTATTCGGTCCAATGATTCAGCCTTCTTCTTGGTACCACGACCCTCTATGACAACTCAATTCCCCCCCCACCCTGACCATCTCAATTTCTGTTGCCCTCGGCGACTTACCTACTATTGAATTTTTCGGGTTTTTCTTCTCTGGCTAAATGAAAGCCCAGGCATAGCTCTGCGTCGATTCCGATGCTGAAGTAGTTGTTCATGACGAACATGTTTGGCATCTCCTCGTTACTCGTACTGCTGTTGGATGAGTTGGAATGGTTGTCGCTCTCCACGAATCGGTTACACTGCTGCTCGGCTGGTTCAAAGATCACCGTCCATCTGGATTTGAACCAATCAAAAACCAGTTTTAAATCATTGGTCGTTGCTATCTGCGGTTGACCCCTATTGAGTACGTCACGGTCTGTTATCACATAATTCACTCTACATATTCTTTATTCTTCAATGAAGGGATATCGATCGTGTGTATCACCCTAACCCTGAAAGGGACATCAATCGTGTGTCCCCCGAATCCTTTAAGGGATATGGATGGTGTGTATCCCCCTTATCATTAAAGGGATATCAATCATATTGATAATGTGTGTCCCCCTTATCCTTAAAGGAATATTCCCATAAGAGACGATGTAAAATTATACTGAAGAGAAAAATATTTCCGGTCATTATTGAAAACTAAAGCTCACAATCTTATCCTTGAAACTCAACATATCGTTCATTGAATGTCACAATAAACACCAAACCAGCCCTGTCACCCCCCATCACTAACACCTGTCTCCCCCCTCCCTCTTTTTTGAGCTTCTCTTTTTGCACAAAGAGTTGCCTATAGGATGGGATGAAAAGCTTATCTTGCTAGAATACCTCCCAAGTTCAGCATTTTTGCAAAACAATTCCCCTGAAAGGACACAATATCTCAAAATTCCCCCACACCCCCCCCCCCCTCCCTTGGCATCTATCTCCTCATCTGTCTCTTTTCTTTACTCACCTATCCAGCTTAACTTCCTCTGCACCTAGGGCTGCCTGTAAGATTGGATACAACTCCTCTTCCACACACCCCCACCCCCACCCCCTCCCCTCCCCCTCCCTTGGAATCCATCACCTCATCTGTCTCTTTTATTCACTCACCTGTCCAGCTTAACCTCCTCTGCACCTAGGGCTGCCTGCAGGATTGGATACAACTCCTCTTGTTGGTATCCCCCTCCCCATTTCAACACTCTTGCAAGGTCATTCCCTAGATGAAGAAAAAATTTGTCAAAATCATTGTTAAGCAAAACCAAACTTGAAAAACAATCTATTAACATTCGATGAAGAGGCTTTTAAAGAGTTATAAGCCATTTACTTGGAAAAGTCCTTCACCAACGGAAAACTTCATTTCCCAGGGAAAGATTTCCACCCAGCAGACTTTACAGGAAGATCTGTTTATGGCAAACCACTTTAAGGAAACAAACTATAATTTGACCCCCTACAAAATTGCATCAAAAACAAGGAAGCCGGCATAAACTTTAAGGCTATAATCAAAATTCTAAAACATTAGCATATTAGTGTGGTAATCTAGTCTCCTGTGGTGGCAACTGTCAAGTTTAATAGGGTTTCTACTCTTCTGTAGTACATAACTGTACTATTCTGGTGTGATACACTCGCAACTGTAGTATTCTAGCGTCATACACTCGCAACTGTAGTATTCTAGCGTCATACACTCGCAACTGTAGAATTCTAGCATCAAACACTCGCAACTGTAGTATTCTAGCGTCATACACTCGCAACTGTAGTATTCTAGCCTCATACACTCGCAACTGCAGTATTCTAGCGTCATACACTCGCAACTGCAGTATCCTAGCGTCATACACTCGCAACTGCAGTATCCTAGCGTCATACACTCGCAACTGTAGAATTCTAGCATCAAACACTCGCAACTGTAGTATTCTAGCGTCATACACTCGCAACTGTAGTATTCTAGCGTCATGCACTCGCAACTGAAGTATTCTAGTGTGATACAATTGCAACTGTAGAATTCTAGTGTCATACATTAGCAACTGCAATATTCTAGTGTCAAGTAGTGGGAGCTCTAGGTTTCTAGAGTAATGTATTATAGACAACATTACTGTAAGGGATGATATTTTCTGGAGTCGTTGTAGTATTCTGTCACTTTCCATGAAATTACGTGTCTAAGGTTGTCCCCTTCTGCTGCCTTTCCTACCATCATCACTGACCATCATCACTGACCATCACAAATGATAAGTAACGTCCACCACAATTATTATTATCTGTTATATGTAACATTTAATGCTTACCTGTTCCGAGGGGCAGAATGGCGATAGCCGGTGAGCTGCATACAGAGAGTTGACCGATGTCGTCCAGGCATTGTAGGACCCAGCCGACGGTTCCATCACCACCACAAATCAGGATTCTGTACTCCTTTACTTTACTGAAGACATGTAACCTGTAGTCCAGTAGGAGTAGGTAATGGGAAGGGGAGGAGGGGGGATGTAGGTGCAGACAGGGTATAAGAGGCAGGGTAGAAGGAGGACATAACAGGGAGTAAGGGGAATAGGAGAGGGAAAGAAAAACATTGCAATTTGTCAGAGATGCTTTATCATATATCGTTGGAAATTATCAGCAATAAGGTAATTGTACATTGTAAGAACAGGCGATTGGGTTTGCAAAATAGTGCAACGAGAGTACAGGATAAATTGGGAGAAAACTGATCATGCAACAAACAAATAGAGCAGGTTTTTGGCGACAATACACCCCCAATATTTTACAACACAAATTGTCCGGCAAGATAAATAGCTACTGAATACTGTGATGCAGTTTTCCTCTCCTCCCTCTCCTCTGAGAATAGAATCCCTCTCGAGCTGCATCATTTGAACATGATTCGATGAGACTGAAACATTGGTGGAAGGGACGATCAGAGGACACAGTACACCAGACTCCAGTGGTTGCTCAATACAACTTTACGATACTTTACTTTACGATATTTCTCTGGTTTTGGAAGGTTTTAGTACATGTTATAATTCTATATCTATATTTCTTTACTTAGGAAATGGTTCTAGAAATATCTCTCTAAGTTTCGTTGTAGTTTATTAATTTTTTTTTTTTAGTTTTATAACTCACCCTGGTATGGGACCATCTTGCATCAAATCAAAGACCTGGCAGGGATTCAACATCTTCCTTAACGCGTCGATTATGTCTGCCCCTTGATGCCCCCCGCTCTTTACGTTGACGAATGCCAGGAGTGGAAGGGCATCTTCAGGCAGAGCATCAACCTTCAGAAATATTAATCAAAAATTACAAAATTAAAATTAAAAATACGAAAACAAAATTAAAAATACAAATACAAAAAAAAATCAAAATTAAAAATACAAAAAAAGGTGCGACCTCTTTATGGGCCAACAATTGTGTTTGACGAAAGAAAACTTTTCATTTCAGAAATAAATCGCTTACATGTATTTCAGGAATAAAGACCGCTGTTACTGGCCGCTCGTCGTAGACTGCGTCTTTAAGAACATTGTAAGCCTCCAGTGCGTCATCTTTGTTCTGAAACGTAATCACGGTAGACCCTGAGAGGGAAAACAAAGGATCATGAAACGAGCATTGGCATTACGACATATGCATTGGCGTTTCTAGTAAGAGTGTTAGCTCAGTGGTTAAAGCAATCATAAGGTCCCAAGTTCGAGTGACTCCCAGATTAATGTATGTCGTCCAGTTACAGAGTTGTTGACAATTGACAATTCATAATCATGGACGTTAAATATGAATCTAAGAGACTCACTTCGGTCAGCTTACGGCTTTGATAAGCCAATGATGGCTTCTTCGCGAGTTCCTGCTTGCAGGAGGATTTAAAATACATACAATACATACATACATAGTATACAAGGTTTGTGGTTAACTGAAGGAATGTGGTGACGATGCACCTCTGATCTGATGGTTCGAATAAATGAGATGTCTACGAGGGACAGGGGTGGGGGTGGGGGGTGGATTCACCGACTGGGCAATTTCAGCACAGACAAAGCAAATGTATACAAATTGTTAACCCAATACTCGAGACCTACATTATACAGACATTTTTGTTTGTTGGGAAATTTTTCAACAATTTTAGCAAAGCAATTCCTTGACAATAACATAAATATCCCTGTCCACCTTATCTCCTACATTATCTCCCCCCCCACCCTCCCATTCCCCTCCTTCTTCCTTCCCCTAAGACCGGTGTGACGTGAAACTAGTATAAAGCAACTTACCATACTGTGCATAGATTGGTCCCACACTTGAGAACATTTTGCAGGTTGCTGAAAACATTAGCAAAGAAATGGTTGAGAGATAATTCACAAAATCACATAAACATAGTAAAACTTGGAAAAATTCCCTAAAAAAGATCCAAACTTCTGTGCCATTTTAAACTTCATACTGCAACACATTGCCCTCTACTACACATTGCCATACAAACTATCTTCTTACTACAAATAACAGCTTAAATGTATTAACAAAATGTTTTTTTTAACAGTTTTTTCTAATCAGTTTCCATTCTCACCTTCCTTAAGGAGATGCCTGACTATATGCTCATATCTGTGCTCTGATAAGTTGATGGGTAAACTACTGACGAAGATCTGAGTACGACATTTCTTCTCCTCCTGACCTTTCAGCCTCAGAGAGTATCGAATTCTCTTCATCTCTCGACATGAATTCTACGGAAATGAGGAAGATGGACCATTGTCACGATTAATCCTTTGTGTGATAAAATGTGAACTGACACACTAAAGAGTGAGTTAAATTTCTACACACATGAGTGCCTTTAATTGATATGCAAATGTGAACAATTTTATTATGTAGATACGCTGCATACAAAGAGATGTTCTTTAAGTCCTAACGACATATCTTAAAATGCTACATAAGTGTCTTTAATTGATATGCAAATGTGAAAAATTGTTACACTGTGGTAATACGCTGCATACAAAGAGATGTTCTTCAAGTCCTTTCGACAAATCTTAAATTGCTACGTAAGTGTCTTTAATTGATTTGCAAATGAAAAATGATTGTTAGACTGTCGTAAATACGCTGTATACAAAGAGATGTTCTTTAAGTCCTAACGACAAATCTTAAATTGCTACAGAAGTGTCTTTAATTGATATGCAAATGTGAAAAAATTGTAAGACTGTGGTAAATATGCTGCATACAAAGAGATGTTCTTGAAGTCCTAACGACATATCTTAAATTGCTACATAAGTGTCTTTAATTGATATGCAAATGTGAAAAATTGTTACACTGTGGTAATTAGCTGCATACAAAGAGATGTTATTTGAGTCCTAACGACAAATCTTAAATTGCTACATAAGTGTAGTTAATTGATATGAAAATGTGAAAAATTGTTAGACTATGGTAATACGCAGCATACAAAGAGATGTTCTTCAAGTCCTAACGACATATCTTAAATTGCTACATAAGTGTCTTTAATTGATATGCAAATGTGAAAAATTGTTAGACTGTGGTAAATACGCTGCATACAAAGAGCAACTTAAATTGCGTAACATGAGTGAGAAATTGCAACATAATCCTGTCAATTAGCTGCACACAAGAATGTCATGAATTGCAAGGAAGGGTGACAAACTACTACCCAGGCTTGTGTGTGTTTAAATTGCTGCATATTTGGCAACAAACATACAATGACTAACTACCTGTCTAGCTTTTATAAGTTGCGGCCAGGGGCATTCCTCCCTTGACATGACTCTCTCCCTAATTTCGTGCTCGAGTATTGTCTCTATGAGGTCGTACTCGTGTGGGTCAGCTTCCTGGAAATATGAAACCAAAGAGAATTATTATTTTCTTTTCTTTTTTAAATAAATTAAAAAAATCAACAGGGTACTCATATGCAAATGGGGACAGTTTTGAAAGAGAAGGAAGGGATGAATATTAAAATTAAAATTAGATTGGTTGTTTTATTTTGCCATAATCTTCAGATACAGACTACCATTTACTACTAAACTACTCTTAGCTCATGCATTTAAAGGAGTGGTTTGCAACAGTAATCCTTTCACTATTAGTACAAAGATATCTCAACAAAGAGTTGAGGACAAGAAGTGGAACTCTGCTTTAACTGAGAGGTCCCAGAGCTTTCCAAGACATTATGAAGACTGCACACACAGGAGGATTCACTGTCTTGGAGACACAGGAAAGCCACGCATGGTCTGATGAGTGAGGGGGGAGGGGGGAGGGGGGTGGTGAGGTCAGTGATAAAAGGGGATGGGAGCAAAAGGAGACAGGTCCATCTTGTTAGTTGATCTATATATATATATGATGTTCTGGTCATTACTGTGAAAAGCTAAAGCATAATAAACTAAAAGAGAAAGAAAGATAAAAAAACACAACAATTTTGGTCACAGTAGGATGATGGTTTTTAAACTTACATCCAATCCAAACTTGTGTAGCGCCATCTCTGTTATTTCTTCCACGGATATGTAATTAGTGATTGAGATCTTCGCAAATTCCAAGGGAACACTGTGGAGAGTGACCGAGGAGGAGAAGAATGCTACTGACCAAGAACGGGGATACCAAGAAGCCAACCAATTGCACGACGAAATTCATCGGACATAAAATAATTAAACCCTCGAAGTGACGACATGTTTTGAGAGACAGAGTCCACCCCTAATATTTCAGATGGGGAAAATAATTGTAGGTGATAAATCGATGGTGGTCAGGTAAACGTGGAGAAAATGTCTGGTTTGACTAAATTATCCCTGTCAAAGATTTATTTGCCAAACATTTCCCAAATGATGAAAACACCATGGTTACATCAATGTCACTAACACATCTCCCCCAATTACACAAACCAAGGATCCTGTCAGCTACATGAAAGACACCCAGTTGGGACCAATTTTTTTATATCTTTCTATACTGTACGTCATGCTTCAAAGCATTTGTGAACACAGTACGAGCAGGATGAATTTCCTTTTCCTAGTGTTTCGAACCGCTCATACTGTCAGTACCAGTGCTTATTGCGGCATGACATAAGAGGATATTAGCATTATATTATATTATATTGGTATTAGGGGTCAGTATATTGGTATTATTAGGGGTCAGTATAGAGTGGTATTAGCATTAGAATCAGATAAAGATTAGGAACTGCTCATACTGTCAGTACGAGTGCTTCGAAGCATCACATGAGGGGACAGTTTAGAGTGATATTAGCATTAGAATCAGATCAAAGATTAGGAACTGTTCATACTGTCAGTTCGAGTGCTTCGAAGCATCACATGAGGGGACAGTATGGAGTGGTATTAGCATTAGAATCAGATAAAGATTTAGGAACTGCTCATACTGTCAGTGCGAGTGCTTCGAAGCATCACATGAGGGGACAGTATCGAGTGGTATTAGCATTAGAATCAGATAAATGTTAAGACCTGCTCATACTGTCAGTACGAGTGCTTTGAAGCATGATACGAAAAAAGACACCATAACTAAGAAATGATTTGAATATTAACTCGTCACGGACATTCACAAACGTGGCCAAAAGAGAGGATCTAACCTGATGCCACCTGGATACACTTTGATGGTTCCATTCTTGGCATCCCTGTCCTGGTATCGGACCACCAGAGCCAGAGGTTTGCTCCCCAGTTGCTTGTGAATGGCACCGATACAATCGTCTTCTTTAAGGTTCATTATTATAGAATTGTCTGAGATAGAAGCAAAAAAAAAAAACCCCCAAAAAAAGGAAATTTATCCTTTCTGTCTTTTATAACAAATCTTGTCCCTTTTCTCTTTAACAACCTTTGTCTTAAGCAACATGAGCCCCATGGAAGCTAATATCAACTCCTGCAATCAGCACTAGGCTTACTTAGAATTCTTTTTAGCTCTCGCATCAAAGGTTTACCAACCCCCTGCCTGGCATACTCTTTCTCTTCCATCATAGAAACAACCGAGATGTGATTAAACATTCATGAATAAAAGAAACAAACATTACAAACGGATGGGATTTCCCCCAAGATTCCACCCATGATTTCAAAACCTTTTTTTTAACGCATTCCGAGACACGAAACTGTTTAGACACGTTTGTCTTGACACTGACATGTAGAGCAAAAATGCCAAAGGAATGAAACCAACATTATTAAGTCAAAAACATGCTAAACAGGGCATTTAGAAAATGTCCAAAATGTAAAAGCTAGACTCTTTAAACATGCTTGATCAAAACAAATCCAAAATTAATTATCAATTAATATAATTATTGAAAAATTTCCTTGAAAAAATATCCCTAAAATTATTAACCACCCCAGAAATTACAAGTTGAAATTTTCCACACCCTCCTCATGTTACCAAAAACGATGCCCCATTAGCTACAGATGCTCGACATAAAAATTCAGGGAATAAATTGACCTTTCTAATCCATTGCAAAATACATGTAAAATCGGCAAATTGGTAAATATAGAAGTGCAAAGAATGCATAGCAATTTTTGTACAAAGGGAGCCATAGTGTTTTGTATTAGGGACAAAAGTTTGTAGCCTTCACAACTGAAATATGCAAAGTTTGAACAGTAAATTATTTCCCTGCAAATTGCAGTATCTTAGCCTAGCCCTTAGCCTAGCCCTGTAGATACATCTGTGTAGATCAAGCCCTCTGCACATTTGGTGGGGGAGGAGAGCGGGGGGAGGGGGGAGAGGGTGGCTTACCTTTCTCATTGGCGACCTGGAGGTAATAGCTGGAAGGGCTGTCCAGAATATGCAAAGCCTTCATAGCTATTTCCTGTTTCAAATTTGAAAAGGAGAAGAAAATAAATGAATGTCACAAAGTATTACTTTAAATAGAGAAAGTTTTATGCGTAGCTTAGGATTGTTTCATAGCAAACAAATTTAGTGCTTTTTTTTTAGCGCTTTACAGTGCTTTATATTGTTTTATAGTGATGTTATGGGCATCATCTACCAGTTCCAACTGTACTTGCCTGTCAATTTCTAACCATAGAGAGAAAGAAATGATAATATACTGACATTCCAGTGTAGGTAAATTTTACACAAAAGTCTCACTTCATTGACAAATGCAGATCTGCTTGAATAATTCGTCTCTATTCGTTTGTTCCGTTGGACCTATTATAACTGTCTATCCATCTGTCTAAAGTTAAGTGTACAGGCCGTAAGAAATTAGGAAAGTGTTTTTCGGTACTGAAGAAAGAAAAGAGCATCTTTACCATGATCTGGTTAACAAATGCATCTTTAGGCACCCATATGATGTGGTCCAGCCGTTTCTCCACCGAGGCCGGGCCGTCGTACAATTTTATAGAGAGACCATCTGCAGACAAAAGGAGGGTTTGTTAATTAATTAATTAACGAGGCTTTACATTCATGATGATAATTGTGAGTTTACAGTATGTTGTAATCGTGAAGATCAAATTATTTGTTTCCCCATTAAATCACCACGAATATTAAACACCTTGAGAAACTCGACTATACTGTTCAAACAAACCTCAGAAAACTTTTGGTTGAAATCTACACCCTACTTCATATGTAAATGCAGGCCTAATCTACTTCACAATATAAGATATTGGGATACTAAATTTGTTATTATGATCATAAAGTGAAAATGTTCACTCCACCCCACCCCATTAAATATGCAAATACAGGCCTAATCTGCATTGCAATATTAGATATTGGGATAATAACATTGTTATTATGACCATAAATTAGTTACTACACCCCACTACATCCCACTTCATATGTAAATACAGGCCTAAGCTACATCGCAATATAAGATATTGAGATAATATGTCATTACAAGGAACTACTCAAGGACATAAAACAGAAAGGTTTTTAGTGCTTACAACCAATTTGATGCTGTCAAATTTATGTTCAAATTGTAACTCATACTCAGAACTAAATGAGAGTCTGACCAAAACGCAGTCAAAGATTGAAAGTTTCAAAGTTTCGTTGACATTTCGTCTTGAATATACGTAAATTTTAAGGGTAAAAAAGTGTTCAAACTGGAATAGCAATAAAAAGGGAGAGGGCGGGGGAGGGGGAGGGAGGGGGAAAATTCGGCTTAAACCAGTTTTAATCATAAAATTTGTCAATATGGCAAATTCGAATGTTCAACATGAAGCAAAAAACATTAAACAATCTCTAGAAAAGGAGTTTAAGAGGAAGAATGAGTTCCTAGATTCAAGTGGAAATGTTGAAGAAGAAAGTCGATTCCAGCTTCCAGAAATTCTGTAAGTTTTGTGGAAGTTGTAGCGAATCTTGATGATTTAGTATTAAAAACAACGAAACAAACATTGGCTTACCTTCATAATAGCTGTCGTCTTTGCACTTCATGTCTGGGCTGTTGTCCGATGTTAACGTCTTGAAATCTACAGGTTGGAGATAAGACACATTATCTGGCATTAGATTTACATATTTTCTGTTCAAACTATCGTAAATTACAAACCACACATCACATAGGATTTGAAGTCACAATTAAACAAGGTTAAAGGAAGAGGCAGAGACGACTACAGACGAATTTGGAAAAGTTTAAAAATTCCACAATCCTAGCTAATTCAGATCTCTAGTTTAGGTCATTATTGATGGGCCCAGGAAGAGACCGATTTGTTTAGGAAGCTTATCTGAATTACTTATTAATAAGTTTAAAATTCCACAATCCTTGCTAATTCAGAGAAACAAAATAGTTTTTAAAAGGTCTCTAGTTAATGTTATTATCGACAGGCCCAGAAAGAGACCGATTTGCCTTGGAAGCTTAACTGCATTACTAGGGCCATGTCATTCTTTGCCAATTCAGATTGTGATTTTGATTGGATACAAGAGAGGCAAAACTGACTAAGTATCAACGATAAAACAGGCCAATTTTGATAATACTTAGCTCTCTGCGGCCAGCAGGGCCCCTAGTAACCTGCCAGCTTTGGGGCCCAAAGATGAAATGATTAATGAGACAAACTTCTTCTAGTAGCAGGTCCATCAAAAAATTCATGATTTTTTTTTTTTTTAGTGTTAATTTTGTGTTTCACCCTGATTTTTTCAAGTAGTCTAATGCTTGCATATGATTTGACTCACACTAAAACACAGTTTTACCTAGCTTTGCTTGATGCACCTACATGATACATCTGTGGACAATTTTGAATCGGGGTACATTGGGGTTACCACGTGCCCATGATTATCACCCCCGATATTTTTTTCAATACCCCGACCCCCCTCGCTATTAAATATCAGCCATACCCTGATCAGCTATAAATGAAATCCTGGCTTAACACATAACCGATGTATACGACATGAACAAAGTTGAAGATCTCAATTAAGGCAAAAATTAAAATTAGTCGTTATTAAAAATCATGATGATTAGAAGCAAAAGTTATTTTAATACAGCAGTTTCCTAAAGGTGCAACTACCACTGTACAAAGTGGTGTTATTGTGTGCTATGTTTAGTAGTGCTCAGCCATTAATGATATAGTGTCAATAAGAAAAGCTCTAATTGGCTTACCACTGCTAAACGACTTACTATATTATGCTAACAGTGGGGTAAAAATGTCTTGCCATTGCAAAGACAAGAAACCCTTCCCAAGATCTGATAACTGCTAAATTATGAATTATAAATGGTTTCTATTTACTAATTTCCTGTAAATACCACTATCGTTGCATGCTATAGAGAATGTTAGTAAGCTACATTGGTGGCAGTAGTGGGATTTAGGTAAACTATGGGTCATCACATATATTTGGGGTCCAACTTGCTTTCACTACAAAGTCTAAACATGCCAGAAGGCAACACTTTATTTACAGAGTACATTGTATTTCTTCTGAAAATTGTCATTTAAAGACAGAGGTTTCATTTGAAAAAAGGGACACTAAAGAAGTAAAAGAGTTGGACCCCTTTGATATCAATGGAATGACCCATGCAATAATGAGGCTTCATTATATAATGTTAGTAATATTTCCAACCACCTCATGTCACGTGTGACATCTGTGATAGTTTGAAAATATATCAACCAAAGCAACTGACCAAGCAATTGACGAATCACAAATTTCATACGAAAATAGAGATACCAAGAATTAAAAAAAGTTGGACCCCCTTTGATACAGTACTTATGGAATGACCCATGCAATAGAAGCACTTCATGTATTAGTAATACTCCAAACCTCATTGTCACGTTTGACATTTGTGATAATTCTTCATTATACAAACCAAAGCAAGTTGACCAATCATAAAGGTTTCATATGAAAATAGAGACACCAAAGAAGTAAAAGATTTGGACCCCTTTGATATTTATGGAATGAACCATGCAATAATAACACTTCATGTATATGTTAGTAATACTCCCAACCTCATGTCACGTGTGACATTTGTGATAATTCTAAATTATACAAACCAAAGCAATTGACCAATCTCAAGGTTTCATATGAAAATAGAAACACCAAAGAAGTAAAAGATTTGGACCCCTTTGATATTTATGGAATGAACCATGCAATAATAACACTTCATGTATATGTTAGTAATACTCCCAACCTCATGTCACGTGTGACATCTGTGACAGATGTCAATTGTAAACCAAACCAATTGACCAATCACAATGGTTCTACCATATGGCCTGGATCACCTCGGTTCATATACCGTAAACCACTGAGGTTAAAAAGAAAGAGTTAAAAGTCCCACTCATTCACCTTGCTTCATTAACCACCCCCCCTTAATGCAATCCCATCCCCTCCTCCTTCACTATGTATGACACTGTCATCTCTCATCTTCAAGATAAAACGGGCGAGGCAAGAAAGCTTTGATGGTGAATGTTACTGTATACATTAATGTTGATATTTCAGCATGAGTGGCCATCGTATAATTTTTTTCAAGCATATTTTTTTTGGTGAGCAATTGTCGATGACCTTGAAAGATTATGTTGAAGTGTCATTTTTTTTTTATACACCAATGCAAAGAAATAAAATTGACGATGTCGTTCGGAAGAGATTAGTAATTATTGCCAACGTCCCATATAAAACCATTTTTTTTTCTTTTGGTTCCTCCCAATTCTACAATATTGGATGCAAATAGATCCATTCTGTCTTTATGCAACACTGCCAAAAGCAACAAAAAAAAAAAATAAAAAATAAAAAAATTAATGTGCTTTCACTTTCTATTGCCTCATAACCTTAAAAAGATTCGGTGCATGCTGACAGGTACTCTGCTTATAGCAAATTAGTTACATCTCCCTGAACTTAATGGGGGCCACGCTCTGTGGAGCATGTCCTACAGGAGATGCGATGTTGAAGCTAGCTGACTTATTCATCTGCGCTCCATCATCAATGTCTTATAATATCTTTTTTGGAAATATAACTTAAAACTCTACTTCAGAAACGGTTGACAATCCAACGTACTGTACACCTGCCTATGAAAATCAAGATCTCACCCCAGGACTTTTATCCTGTTTTTAAAACAACATTTTCATTTCTCTCTATTCATAAGTCTTTATCCAGCTCCTCCAACCTCCCCCACCATCCCCACCCCCTTCAATTCCTACCAACAACCTACTAAAGCCAGGCATTAATCTATTTGACAATTGGAATAGAGTACCAATGCCCATGATGGACAAAAGAAAAAAGATTTATGGGCAAGAATACAAGTCTGGTATGGAGGAGACGGGAGGGGGGGTGGGGTCAAAAAAGTCAGACTTTGTTGATTAGCAATAAAGTATCATTGATTGTAACTGCAGGAACCTCTCAACTGATGTCTGATAAAAATATGATGTGGAGGACAATATAATAAGAGAGCTATGGTGCATTAATATGTATCGGCATGAAAATATCAAGCAAGTGTGCGTAGAAAACGGTCCATAGATACAACAGCAAGAACTGGACTAGAAGTCACAAGGTTGGACACATTGCCATAGAGATGAAAGAGTTGTTCATCAATCCACCTGCACATATATGAACAATTTTAATAATATATTTGAAAAATAAATAATTTTTTTTTTTGGTGCTAAATTTGAGAATTGCAACACAGGCGTGCAAAGTGTCAAGTTAGCTAACTGCATGTGTACCTGCCGATTAGGTCGACGCATAAATTAAAGACAAAATGGCCAAAAGTTAAGGTAGGAAATTTGTCTTTAATTTTCAGATCTTATTATTACACTTAGGCTGATAAATTCCATACAGTTTACTTGGTAGGTAAATCCCTGATGTTTAATGTCCACCTGTTAATATCAACAGAAAAGGACCAAAGTGAATCAGCATATTTTAATAATGTGACATTTTTGGCCAATTTTTCCCCAAAACTGGTGCGTGTTTAAATCAAAAAGCAGAATGAAATTATTAATCAAACCCATGACACCCACCTCTCCTATCAAGCACATCAGAGATTTTTTTGCAAAATATTTTGACCTTTTTTTCTTCAATATGTGAAATGCAACATGAAATAGGCAACCAGTGCAGCACAATGTTATAGCAGTATAGAAACATTAACGATACCAATGCAAAAACCGTCTTCATTACAATACGCACAAAAAAAGTCACCCAGAATAGTGTGGAAACCATACACAAAAATAAAGATAACAATGAAATTCCCACATAATTCATCACTTTTAGCAGAAAATCTTCATCAAAACTATTGTTTTTTACTACCCGCAATCCATATGACAAGTTAGTGACACAAGTGATTGTCTGTCATCCATAACAAATTTTGTGACACTTTTTTGATGTCCCCTGTGTCATGAAAAGCTGACCCAATATATGTGTATGAAAGACCCAAAAATATGATTTTGATTTAAGAAGCTTGTTTTTTGCTATCATGAAAAAGCTGTTGTGAGAAAGCAGTCAGCATTTTAGAAAAAGTTTACAATTAATATTCCAGATTTTTTTTTTTTATAATTTTTTTATAATTTTTTTTTATGAAACTGAATCTCAGCGTGGAACATAGGGACAAACAAAACATGTCACAAACTGGATGTTTGTGGCAGGACCCTCGTGAAGAAGTAGCAGGGCCGAGTGAAAAAGGGGGTCCAAGAGTCAAAAGACGAATCTTGAGAGTAAATCAAGGAATAGAAGTAGAACAACAAAAATAAAATGAACTGGTCTTGCGATTGAAGTGTAACGATTGAAAATGGTTAGAGACGTTAGTATGAAAATAGAGATGGCTGAATTAATTAATGTTATCTGTGGTTTCTACCTGGTTTCTCTTGGGAGGAGGGACGCTCTTTATGTTTGCTGTCATTACCTAAATTTGAGACAAACATGCAAGGAAAAGCAAATATAATTCAACCACAAGAAATGTTTCAAAAAAACAAGCTAAATAAAACAGAAAAAGGGCAATGCAAAATTATCAATGTTTAAATGCAATCTGCAAAAGTTATATACTGCATGTAAAAATATGGTTTAAAACAATCAAGTATGAAAGGGAGGGGGGGAGTATTTCAAGCTCATGCATATTCATTATTTTGTTGATACTCATCAATATTCATGTACAGTGAATAACATTCCATTCAGTAGTACAGGTTGCACATATATCTATCTAATTATCTATATATAATGGGTAATTAAAATGCGTATACAAATTTATATATATATATATATGTATATATATATATATACATATATATGTATAAATATATATATCAGCTGCTCATGCAACATGCTGATTAACACAAAATTCAAACAATTTAAAAGAAAAACAAAAGACAAAAATTGCAGGCTTTTTTCCCTCAACAGCCAAGAAACAGCCAACTTTGCAATTAAGTACACAGAGGTTCAGCTTGTTAAACTTTCCGTACAACTTGGAATACAACTTTGGAAAGCCGATCTGTACTACACCCTTATATCAGCATGCAAAGTTGTTAGTTCCAAACAGTGAACAAACAAAAAAAACCTTCTGCAGGCTCCAACTTCATCTATATTATCCCCATAACAGGTTGAAGACCACATTTTGAAATGTTGCTGGTCTCAATTTGTTTTCAAAAGTTCGTTGTTAGGTATTGTAACCACGGAAATGAATATTCATGTCCCATAGTTGATCACCCCGAATATAATTATGCTTTTAGTTGATGTCAAATATCATCATATCTTTATGCTCTGTTGAAGCAAGTGTTAACATTTCAAAGAAATTATTTCAAAACAAGACCCCTCACGACCTAGCCTCTCCCACCCTCTCCCACCCTCCAGTCACACTCTAAGTTCATATCATGGGCCAATCACAATATGCAATATTTCGGTCCTCACATAAATGCACATACCTTCGATACACATGAGGAATTTATTTTACGCTTTGTTTTATAGAGAATGTTCCTTTGCACGACGTTATTGGTTGGAAAACAAGATGTAGAGGATATGATCTTCCGTCTGTGATGTTCCATAAAGTAAGATACAGGCAGATGCATGAATACACAGGGAGGTTCATGCATATGCATAATGCGATAGGAAAAGTTCATGAATATGCAAACCTATCATGTAAAACCATACCATGGGATTAACCAGCCTTTAACCAGATTTAAATGAGCTCAAATGTAAAAGGAATTAAGGCTGATCTTACTGGCAAAGCAAAGTTAATATCATTTTTTTGTACTGAAAGGAAAAAGAACGAATTAAGAGATGAGAAGAAACAAAAAGGGGGTTCGTTATATCAAAGGTTGATGATAATTATTGAAGTTATTGAACAGCTGAAGTGTTATACAACTTTGGCAGGGCAATGTTTTAAGGATTTTTTTCCCCCTCCGTCAACCAGGTCTTACATTTTGGTTGTCCGTAGATATGTAGCAAAATATTAGAAACGACCGGTATGTCACTGTAGGATGTACACTGTAGGAGAGATGTGTAGGTTTGGTGAATAGAATACCAACTTTGGGGGTGATAGCAATTTATCACTTTAATTATTTGCGGGTAGTCACTGTCACTATTTAGTCACTATCAAACGTGTACAACAACTAGAAGTCCGCAGTTGAGTTTGGTTGTCCAAACAGAAATTGAATCGTCTCGGACTACCATTAAAAATTGGTGTCATTTGCCATTGCGTTTTGCAGTTTCCAGTTGTCAAATTGATTGGTATTCAAATTTTGTTGCTCGGTGAACCCAAATTTCACCATCATCACCTTGGTAAACCTCTTGCAGAGGTGGATGTCGTGGCTTCGGGGAGGAGTCTGGGTAAAAGAGGTAGCCCAATCCCCTCTGAGTTATGTTTATATGATTATGTGTACTTAGTAGCAAAACAATGTTGTATTTTGAAAATTTAATCTTAATTTATATATTTTTTTTCTCCGACCCTTTTTTATTCTTGCCACAAACATCAGCAATTTCTTTCTTGCTTTTGCATTTTTTGGCGACCCTACTTTGACACCTCTCCATATTCTGACTACTGCTGCTGGTGCTTGAAATGATAAGTGGCAAATTTTGTTCCCTTTTGCAAAGCTCAAAATATATAGTTTTTTATCAGAATGATAGAGTTTGGGAAATTAGTGAACACTGCTAGTGAGAGGATTGAAGTTGAAGGCTAACGTTAACTTCTCCCTAATGCCCAACATGGTTCATTAAAAATTAAAGGTATGTAATATCTTCAATTTTCAGACCTAATTAATTTACTCTCTGGGCAATAATAAAGAAAAGCAACACGCACAGCATTGCTTAAAAGTTGGGCTTTTGTTGTGGCTTCAATTGCCCTTTATGTTTTTTCAAGCCAATTTGGAATTGTGACTTTCTACCCACACTGATCAGTAATTTACATCAATCAGGTCTTCTGACACGCCCTTTAAAAGCAGGAATTCCCCATTAAAAAACGAAAATAAATATTTCGGATACAAGATTGCGTAAGTAAGGCTGAAAAAGCAAATTTTAAAAGATAAAACAAATGTCAATGGTTGCCTCCCAAATAAACAGCATTGTTATTATAAATGTGTTATATTAAAATTGTTATGTTTATTCGTTGCTACGGTAACAGACGATCAAAGCATTCGTGTTAACCTCGGCGTTAGTATCGAATATGCAACTGCGAGCAAGAGGCTGTGCATATATATATATATGTATATATATAGATTTCAATACTTTTAACTCGGTCATGCACAGATAACGATGAGGAACGAAGCCTATTATTTCCAGACTGTTCAGTGGTGATTTGTTCGTATGGGACATAGAACTTGGCGTTCCCGTCTTTTGGCATGCGATGGCTGAGTATGTCCAGCCAAAGTTTGAACCCATTGCCGACCTGCAGATCTGTAGGAATTCAAAACAATCGGCGCAAACGAGATTAAAAATTCTTTGATCGGTAGGTTTAAAAAACCCGACGACCACTCGAGTCAGAGTAACAGGCTAGATACGGAAATGAAATCTACACTGTGACGAGAAATAAATAAATGAATAAATAAATAAATAAAGAAATTTAAAAAATTTAAAAATCAAACTTCCTACCGAGGGGAATAATTTCTTGGAATGTAGGAAAATCGAAAAAAAATTCATATCCTTCATTTTCTTTAATCACATGATGTATGTTGTCATGGAAACTACACAAGTCAAGAAATCTTATTTTGGTATTGATACCATTTTCCATGAGTGCAGAATATGAACCTTTTGAGGGCATTTTGCAGCAGTTTGGGAGCAAGAGAAAAAGGAATGTTTGAAAGAAAGTAAAACAAACAGATGTGAGATTCCTGTGGCAGGAAGCACTGCTTTTCCACCCGTAGAATCCTCCATCATTATTATTATTTCTGGCTGACATTTTAGTTCTAAAGGCAGTTGGTCTCCGTGTTACACATGAAAGCACAAATGATATGCAATCTTTGGCTTAAACTTGGTCACTATAGCTGAAATAACAGCCTTGCTGTTTTTTTAGTGTCCTTCATAAGTTAACCTTCCTACTGTAATGTTATTTTTGTATTAATCTTGTACAAACAGATGAGAAATAAATTTGAATTTGAAATTGAACCTCTCGTCGAGAAGCGACCCATTCTATTAATTTAACTGATTATTCTATTACAGGAATTCCGTCTTTTTCTTTTTCTGCAAGATATGTCAGTTTTATCGAAAGATTAATAATATTTTAAAGACATATATAGAGCCCTTGATAAAGCCTGGGCACCTCTGGTACACTGACCTACCCTGCAAGTTTCCAAAAAGTGTTTTTGCTCCGACCAGCCACTTCTGCTGGCCCTTGTAAATATTTAATTGAACAACCCTGTTTGGTTTTGTTTTCATTTTAAATGTCATTTTTATTTCAGTTTAATAATCTTACAGATGACGATATCTCTATACGATTCTGGACGACCTCTTGATTGGCTCTGGGCTATAAACTATGTGACTATCCAAAGGAGAAGCTCCCACTCTCGCTGGGAGTGAATAAAAAATCCACGTAAACTAACACTTGGCCCATGCGGGCCACGGAACCGCTTACACTCGATACGATACACGAAAGAGAATATTTACACGATGAGCTTTCCGTACTTCCCAAAAATCATTTTACCTCATAGGGCAAATTTTACAAGGGGATTGGTAAACTACAAAAACTACCAGTAAAACTGACTGCACATTTGGGGAAAAAGCCGACTACAGGTAAAATTACAACACAAGGAGAACCTGGGATGATCTCATTTTAAATGATGTTGGTCTTTCAGATAACCCGAGACTATTTCTTTCTTTGTAAGGTTTTGGAAAGTCAAGTTGGTTGCCCAACATGATAGGGTGTATATGGAAAGGTTTGAGAGAGTGTTTTACTCTAAGAAAAAAGGTCTAACATGAAGCATCTCAAGTCAATGGAAACCCTTAAAAATCAGTCATTCAATAAGATCATTTAAGACCAGTTTAAAATTCCTTTTTTTTTTTCTTTTTTTTTTCCGAACTTTGATCAGATGTATAATAATATGGACAACTTCCAAGATGGTTGTACCCAAATTTCTTTTTAGCCTGACTAGGACATAAATGTGATTTGATATCCAAGTGGTATCTAGCTATCTAACCAAATCCAGTGTGCCTCGTTCAGTAGTCCAACGATTGCCCTAACCATGTATGATTATAGTACAAACGGCTGAGTATTACAGGACCGTAGCAGGAGACATAACAGAATACGATCGGGGGACCTCATCTGGCGATGTCGTATCTCCAGACCTGAGAGATATGACGCAACTACGGACACACAAACAGACTGACGGACAGCTTGACTACGATGAACTTTCAGCACTAGAGTCAACAAGTATTCTTAAAAGGAGACGCAAAGAGACCGCAAAATTTTCAAAACCATCCGAAGTCAAAAAGACCAAACGTTTGAATATACGGGAAATAAGTTTTAGAACAAGACGATTAAAGAGTTTGGCAGGAGAGAGAGATATTGTAGAAACAGGTGAGAAATCTAAACGATGCAAAGGGTTAAACGGTCATACAAACAACAAAAAAATCATGCAATGCTTCATAAATAACGACAACAACAACAAATGCATTATATATAACGATAAAGCGGTAAAAACAAACATCAAGGATTACGTTGTTGATTATTAAATGCATCAGTAAAAACTCCGTTCCAGTGCGCTGCTTTATACATTCAAATTCCAAACAGACGCTGATTAAAGAACAAGACATTCGCAAATGGCGGCATAATATGACCACAAAAGTTTCTTTTTTTTTTTAAAGTGAACAAATCTTGTTATAAGGAAAGTTGGCAGGCTGGCATCGGTGACGAAATTTCCAAATTGCAGCGTCACTGTTCGTGAGCGTCCAAGGAGAGAGTGCAAATCTCCGATATTGTTTGCACTGTCTAACACCAAATAAACCAGATATTTTTATCTTTTAAATTATGGGATTCACAGAACAGGGTTTTTTGAGCAACTGTTCTGTCACATTGGGTGACTTTAAACAGTTTTTTCCAATATAGATACTTCTAACAGAATAATAGGGAAACCAAGATCAAAATTTATGGGGAACATTTAGCCCCCAAGGGTCGAGAGTAACTGCAATAATGTTGCATAATTGCATAAACCCCTTCCCCCCCCCCCATATGACTGAAACTTCAGGGATATTTTTGGGTGGGGAGACAATATAGATCTTATAATGAAGAGACTAGTGTTCCAGACTGTTAGTTGCAAACCCCATCTCAATATCTTATATTGACCGGATGAATCTACCCTTTGTCCAGGAGGTGGGTAACAAGGGGTGATCGGTGATGTCGTCATGGTAAAAGTTAAGTTATTTCCAATGCTTTTACTTGGGCAATTAAATCTTCTTTATGAATTAACCTTGAAACCTGATAAGTTTGGAAATATTAAATTAGCTGTCAATGTTCTTTGTACTAAGAATTTCATCAAACATTTTTTTTTTTTTTTGTAACGACATTATATTTTTCTGCGAATAAATGATCGAAATGTTAAAAAGGATTTTTTTTTCCAGGTGAATTGCCCTGATAACATCCTTCCTTTCTGCTATGTTGCCAGATGCCTTCACAAAATACCCATAAAATTTAAAAAATATTCATATCTTCTTGATCCACAAGACTATGAGGTTGCGGTTTGGGACCTAAAGGTGTAGCACATTTTCATCAATTTTGCAAATAGCAAGCTATCAACTTAGGCTACCAGGAAATTCTCTGAATGGATACATTGTACAGATTATATTTAACCATTTCATTAATCTTCATAATCAAGTGGCTAACCTCTTAATCCAATACAGAAAAAAACATTTGTCACACAAAATACTTGCAATTGGGCATTTTGTTGTATCTAAGCCCTTTTTGTCAAACTTCATAGCCCTGGTGTAACATTAGCAGACTATGGCTTACACATATGGGATTCTCTTTCCTCGGAATGGCATAGTAATGTCCACAAAGATTGTCAAAAAATCTATGTAAAATACAGCTGTAAGTTAAGGGTGACATTTTTGGGATTTCTGCTGTCTATAAAAAAAAAAGAAAAAAAGAGCAACTTGCTCTTTTAAAGCACCGTAACGATACATTGCTAGAAAAAAAAAGTCAGTACTCTGTCTTAAATGATCATTATTATGTATACCCCAGAGCAATACATCCAATCAGGCAGCAGAAAATATTTAAAAATTCCACATCGTTTTCTTATGAATATTCATACGACAGTAATTATATTGTAAAGAATGCTCACAAGCCCTGACTGTAGAACTGTACACAGAGAAAACAACAACAAGTTTCCTAGTGTGGGAAATTCAACACAGCTTATCAAAATTGACAGAGAGGTGAAAAAGTGATTTCCTATCCCATGGTTCACCCAAATTTTTCAGAGAATAATGTCCGAGCAAAAAAGGGGGAGGGGAGAGGGAGGGGAGAGGGAGGGGGGAAGGGTGACTCACCTTGCACTCGAGTCAAGATATCTCCTTTGATGTCAGCGTTAGTAATAGGCAGAGAGACAGACCAAGGTGGTAGAATGAGTTCATGAATAGAACCAAAGTCGCACTCTTCGGGAATTGTTTTGAAGCAGCCAGCATGAGCCTGTTAGCAAAATAGGGGAAGAAAACGTTAGAGATGTAAGTTAAAAAGAAACTCTCGTCGATTCCGTTGGCTCGAAAAATTAACCGAGAGAGTAGCGAGTGGATATGTGCTGGCGAGGATTTCGCTCACGGTGTAAAAGAAACAGCAGGTTTAGGGTATCAATCTGGTGAACATAAACACCACATATGAGTTAAAAAAGTAACAGCTGCGACTGGCAAAACTTTTTATAAAGTGCACTCTTTAAAGTGCACTTCTTTAAGTGCACTTCTTAAAGTGCACTTTCAAAGTGCACTGTTCTGCCACAGCCAACATGAACTTGTAACACAAATAGGGCAGAATGACCATTGGTAACCTGTGATATTTCTGGTAAACATTACGCAGAGAGTAAACGGAATAGTTCACAGGACTTATAGGGTGTTTTGAGAAGGAGATGGGGGCGGGGGGTTGTCTACATATACCATTCATGGGTTAGCAATTTGGGAGCATTGATCTCATATGTGAGCACAAGGAACTAATTTAGTTTTTAAACTGCGTGTACCTGTTTTGTGGGTTCTGTAATTTGCCGGTTCCGAATTTTGTCTCTAATAAAATACTACATATTGCATTGTAACTAAATACCCTCTAAACTTGGTAAAAACTTGGTATCACCCTCCACCACTTTAGAGATATTGAAATGAAACATACATAGTGGTAGGACTATGATCTACCAGAAATGGAGTTTTATACTGACCACCCAAAGCTGGTGTTCTGTTCACCAAACATACACACAAAAAAAAAAAATTGTTTATTTTATAACAGAAGATACTATAATTACTCAGAATATCTCTCACTGAGACATAGCCTGAGTGCTGTCACGGCTGTCACAGAAGGACAGGAAGACCAACCAAAAACTGAGCCCCTTTAAATATCGGTTGACCCAAATACAGGTAGCTTTTTCTTCCTATAGCTTCCTATAGAGATCCAAATTCAGCTTGCCTGTCTCACTACTAAGAAGTTCTCCGTTTTCTTCGGTTGAAAGGGAACATGTTCTGCTTAGGGTATTATTATCTTTCCGACGATCAAATTCCACCCACATGCAAGAACTGTTTACGACCGGACATGGGGGTATAAAGGGAAAGACTCAATCTCATCCATTTCAGTAGACTTCTCAATTTACAATTTGCACAATGAACTATGCTTTACGGCAACCCTTTTTAATAGTCACCCTTTAATGGTGGTAATCGATTTCCATGAAAGGGATTCGGAGAGATAGAGAGAAGTTCTTCTAAAGGACTTTTTTCCAGAGAAATTTTCTAGAGAATTTATTCTCTAGAAAAAGTAACAAATGATTGAGATTTCCCAACAGATAGTACGTTGGCATTATTCGGAGTTATTTTAGATTTGCTTCCGTTTTTAGTATCACTCCAAACCTCAATCAGTCTATTGTATTTATAACACTATAACAAAATGTAGTGTGTGTACGTTATACTACTCTACACTGTTTTCTTCCCCTGTTCAGCAGGTATGAGTCAGAACACAAAATGGATAAGTGTAACATTTTGGGATGATTTAAAGTGTGCGAGCTTGTTATTTTATATCTAGATCGATACTAAAAAGTTAATAATTTGTTACATTTTATAAGACCATCTCTGAAATGTTTCTCTTTAAGTGCATGTCTGTATTTTCTGTGTTGGAATGTAACAGGAACAGCATGAATGAATAAACAAAGAGAGTTGCCAATTACAGGAAAAGTCAAACCAATCAAGGCCGACACTAAAACCAGATCTCGTTCCAACAACCAGGAAGTCCTTCCTCGGTAAATCACGTCCAAAAGATCACATCACTGCACTTTTTCTGATTATTTTTAAGTAAGGTCAAAGGTCAGCAATAGGAGCACAAAAAAATTAGAGCACAAATTGCGACTCTCACTCAGAAGGTTCGGGTAACATCGAAGATGAAAGAATTGGCGATTAAAAATGTCCGTGGGCCCGCGTGTTAATTTTGACATATCGACTAATGGTGCATATTCCTGATCTATGGTATTTTATTTATTTTATTTCCAAAGTTTGTTCTTTAAGTGAGCAGAAATCCCAAAATGTGTGACTTGTCACAGGGAATCTGTTGGCTGAAGTAGATCGTTTAATAAAAGTCCAGGAAACTTTCTGAATATTTTAGGTCAAAACCACACCTTCATAGCCTATTTTTTTGGCAAAGATATGAATTTTGTCCAAATCTGTTGGTATTTCCTGAAGGCAACTGAAAACATCAAAGTGCATGATGTCATCAAAGCAGTTGATCTGGTCATGTTTTCTGTTTTTCCTAATAATATTTAACTCAACTATTCACAAAGGAAACATTATTTCCCCCCCCCCCCCTCAAAAATATGGTCTTCCAGATAAAATAGGCCTCATTCAATCAACCATATTTTGAGTTAGAAAGAAGATATTGAGCTGTGGTTTCCACCAACAGTGTGGTATATTTTCTTTTCCATATAACTATCATACTGGCTGCCACTGGAATATCCTTGGTGATTAATAGCTCAAATAAAATAAAATCTTCAAATCCCATTTTCTTGATCGAGTAGACAAAGTTGTTGGTATTAAAAGAATTCAAACATCACATAGGCGTGGATTGGCATCCTGGTCTACCAAAGTATGGGATTTTGGGCTTGTTTCGTTTTTCATCCAGAAGCCATCAATGTTTTTCCCATATGAAATGGGTCTGGCAGGCTGACAAACTTTAACATCCAAATTGACTGTGAAACTGTACAGCAAGAGTGCTGATGTTGTGAGAGACAGGTAAGTGAGGGAGTGTTAGGAAGGGAAATAATAGACTAAAACATCCAAGTGACACGAAGAACAAGCTTCAAGCTGTTGGAATTTTCTACAGGTGTATATGAGCCTGCTAACTGCCTTCCGGTCTGATAAATATGATAGTTTTCAGGGGTTTTTTTTGTTTTATTATTATTATTTATATAATTATTATCATGAGCGATCAACGGGCTTGCCCCTCAATATATCACTGACCTTCTTACTCCTTTGCGTCGGTCAACTACAGTTACCCTTCGCTCTTCCAATCGTGCGCATTTGCAATTAACTCCTGGTCCACGTACCCGCACTCGTTATGGCAATCGTGCCTTTTCTGTCGCTGCGCCTTCTCCTTGGAACAAACTCCCATTTCACATCCGTGACTCTCCCTCCCTTTGTATTTTCAACAGACAACTTGAAACATTTCTGTTTGATTCCTAGTTTCTTTTTTTCCCCTTGGTTACCTTTGTCTCTTTCCTACTTTGTAAAGTGCTTTGAAGTGTAAGTGTAATTTATTATTATTTTTATTATTATTTTCATGAGGGGTATTTTCTTACTGTGATGTAGCACCAATCGCACTGCATCCCGGTCAGACATTCTGAACTAGCACAAGACTTCTTACAGACCACGCAGCGGCTGTTGGTAGGCAGGTTGCCATCCCTCCAGTGGTGTTTTATTGTTGCAGTTGTCTGGAGATTTCAAGAAAATTCCAAAATATATATTAATGTTTTTTCAATCTTGGAGACATGCATTGGAACTTTTGGAAGGGAGAGGCAGAGGAGAAATGGAAAAAAATGAGTAGGCTAAGGAGAAAAGGGTAGGTGGGGGACAGGAGGGGAGATGGGGGAGGCATATGGATGGTGAGGTGGAAAGAAAAGTATGGAGTCGAGATAGGCAAGGGATGGGCCAGATTCAAGGCAGAATTTAAACACACTAAAGAAGATTTCAGTATTTGATTCAGAATATCCCATGTAATGGCTGAATTTTTTGGAGATATCTGTAGGATGGAGAGAAATACAATAAACATGTGGAGATCTTCCATTTTATTTTTAAAATTTGGGGTGATTTGGTCACTTAACATAAGTTAGCAGCATAATGACACACTGCAATGCCCTTGTTGTCTGGGTTTTATTTCATATGTCATTGTGATTTTCATTGGAACACAAAAGTCCATGTTTTGATCCTACCACTGGTGTTCATCAATGACAGTGGCTGGGCTACTCAGTCTAACAAAGAAACCATCTGGGGTGGTGGGGGTGGGGGTGGGGGGTGGTACAGTTCCTCCGAAGCAATTGATACAAAACTCAATATAAAGAGATCAGGCATTGATCGCATAAAATAACATGTTTCCCAATGCATTACAAAGCTGTCCAGGTCATGTGGTGCTGAAAGAATTCACAGAAAACAAATCTCACTGTCCCCTCGCTTTTAAAACCGATGAAATTACAGACTTTGTCAAGACCAACCCACTCCTAACAGGTTTACTATGAAGCCTACCTTCTAATGATCACTTAATGTTAGGATAGGTTCATATAGCCTAACAGTTGTTACTCTTGCAAAAACTCCTTTTGGGATGTTCTTAATGAGGGGGACATTCAATGAGCCATGAAGTCCAAAACATGAAATGAAGAAGCCATAACCTTTCACCACGGTTTTGTTATTTATTCTAATAACTTTATCTCGGACTTGTCAAAAACCTGGCTCACTTTCATATAAAGCCAAAAACCTAAGGAGTGTTCAAACAAGGATTTTCACTCATTTTTCTAGACTAAGCTTCCAAAATTCAAGGACTTTCAAGCAACAACAAAAACGAAGGATTTATCTGTTCTCTACTTCTTCCATTTTCCAGACTTTGTGGGGAACAATGAAATCTTTGAATAGATACTAGACAGATGAAGTCATGTAATAGCTTAACTGGAAACAGATATTACACAAACTGTTTTTACGTAAATAATGGTCAAGCATGGTCAAATAAACAAAACTATTCTTTTTTCTCTGCCGTTTTTCATAAACAAATCGTTAGCTTTTGGTATGCAACAGGAAACAAAGTAATTACATTAATTAACTCTAGTGAACAAAAGCTTTTACTTCAAATCATCAGTAACCTAATTTGCCAGTATTTTGGTAAACAAGTGGACATATTGTTATTATGCAACGACATAATCAAGAGTTTACTGCATTAATATTCTTACAACATAAACAAAACAAAACAAAACAGAGAGCTATTAAACGAATGCTGTAATGGCTAAATAATACAATTTACACTAAGAAACCAAACCTAAGCCCCTCCCACCCGCCCCCCCCCCCCTTCCCGGCAAACAAAAAAACAAGGCATTGTGTCCAATGTTTGTCCAATGTTACATAAAATGGAAATAACTGAAATTACACAACAGTGAATTTCTTCAAAGTTCTTCAAATGTCAACAATGCTACACGGTTGTAGTATTCCTACGAAAGAAGAACAACAACAGGCACATTTTTACTTGGGGAATAGCTTACCCACAAGTCTGCTGTTTCACAACCAACAACTTTTTCTCTTGTTCTATTATATTTGTTATCCTCCAAATCTGGGTTAGATTTACTATCAGTACAACATGGTTAAAAAAAAATTAAAAAAAGTCAAACCAGTTGCCAAATTTGTTTTTCTGTATTTTTTTTTAAAATCTTTTGATTGAATGGATTTTATTTAATATCATTTACAGGAGAAGCTAGACTTATCACCATCACTGTTTTTTTTATCTTTTTATACTTACGGGGTCCACATCTTCATCGTGGTGCGCAACGTCGATACAGTTGTTGAGAGCAAAGTCAAGACAATGTAGATGGACATAGTATTCACACACTGTTAAAGATGAGAGAACAAAAAATAAAATAATAATAATGATAATTACTTTTATAATCTACTTTCATCTCAAAATACACCTCTATATTTCAATGTTGCAATGTAGGTTCTGCTTATTAATTGCTACTTTTTCTTTTGGGGGGGGGGGGGTTTCCCTTCTTTCTTCCCTCCTTTTTCCCCCCTTTTTCTTTTGGATTTAAACTAAACGTTTATTCCAAATGCAATCCTTGTTGTGGGAAATCCCGTCTTGGCAACTTTTGACATGCTGGGTTTTTATTTTTATATGAAATGCCATTTTAAGTGGTTTCTGTTCACACTGTTGTTTCCGTGGCTTTTGTTCCGTTGGTTTCTCGGAATATTAACCAGCCCTACCTAAAAATTTTGGTTGCCGACCCAGTACATCACGATTTGACAAGTTCTGATTGTCCGGCAGTTATTTTGGTCATCTAGGACTACCCCTAAATTTACACCCGTTCATTGATAAAAAATTCTTTGACCTTGCAGAGAGAATTCCATGATCCTTTTGTGTACATCCTGGGCCAAAGTGGAAAGCTCATTGTCTGGTCTTCTTTTGTGTTTTAGGGGCTTAATTTGTGGTCTAATAGTCTGTGCATGCAACTATCCCCAGACTCTTGAAAACCAGAAAATGTGTGCTTTCAAGCGTTACTCATTACCAGCTAGTTGCTGTGTCATTACGCTGGGTAGCAACGTCTGGGCCGGCGATGATCGTCGGTTAAATTTGTGAGCCTTCCCTAAGTCTGGAAATACCCAAAAACTTGTTGAAAACTCTTTGAGTGACTGACTCAAGTCTGTACATGTCACCAATGCTAACATTAAATCTTGTTACAAATTTGCTCTTTCGTTCGTATCTCAGTAATTTTTAACGTCTCTTGCCTTAAAGCCCAAGTACTATTTTTTTTCTGATTCGTGTAAGACTGGTTCGTTGCGATGTTGGTAAACCCTACGTAGGGGTGATCATGTTTATCAGTGCTCTCTTAGTCCCCTAACACCTGTCGCAACTTCTCTTGCCGTATATTCCAACTCGCACACTTCGTTCCTCCAACAAACTGTATCTAGCTGTTCCTAAACCACGCTTGAAGACCTACAGTACAGTATGGTTACAGAGCTTTGAATACTCTGGCTCTTATCTCTGGAACAAGTTACCAGATCACGTTCGAACATTGTCTAAACTTTCTACATTCAAAAAGTCTTCTTAAGACCCCCATTTTTTCACTTGTTCTTTTGTAAATTAATTTACTTTCTTTGTAAAGCGCCTTGAGCAGTGGCTTTTGTCTACTGATTTGGCGCTATATAAATCTCATTTATTATGATTATTATATTATCACAAAGCTAAATGCTAAGAAAAAGTGAGCAACTGGCTACAGACATTCAAAGGTGTCAAATATTTTCCTTGTACAGGCACTGCAGCATTATAAGTTTTCAGCTTTTTTCTTTAGAAAGAAAATTCATAAACAGCTGAAGGCTGCTACCAAACAAAACTGTTAATTCTAAATCATACCCAATATATTAAGCAATGTCTGGAGACTGCAAGGTATACTGTGTGAAAGCTTCTGCACTTTTTGAGTTCATACTGTGACAGTTTTCAAGCAGTTTTCAAGTATTTTTCAAGCTCTCTTTACGAAAAGATCAATTGTACCTTCATAAAAATCTGGAATGCAGCCAGAAACTATTATACAGCTCTCAACAAATATTTTTTTTATAATAAATTAGACTGAATTCACCATAATTTAGGTCTTGATAAGAACTACTTCAGTCTACATTCAGAATCACAGATTTACTGGTATCTTAACTGGGTGAAAAATTTATCTGATGTTTACAAGAGGTATTGTTTTGTAAAGTAGCAAGCATGCTGGTATGGTGGAAGAACTTCACTTGGTGCCCGGCAACTTATTAAACATATAAATATAACACAATCAAACATGATACAACCAAGAAAAGGGGGAAAAAAATACAGATGCTGTTTATCTATTGAGCAAGTGTCTATATAGATGCAAAGTAACACATTCTGTTAATTTGGTTTTAAAGCAAACATAAAGACTTTTTCAAGTGTTCATTTGTTCCCAAACTACATTATGAATACATGCGAAAATATTATTCTTTATCCCATATTTCCCATGCAGGGAACCCTAGGCTTAACCCTAGGCTTGGGGCTGTGGCCCTCTGAAAGCTTCCACCCCCCACCCACGGCTCCTCACCTCAGGCTTGATAGTGATAAATGTTTGGAATGATGACAATCTATCTAAGTGAGAACATACTTTTACATAGTTTTACAGACTACAGCAACCTTATATCAAATACAGTAATAGAACCCTGTACAGTAAATGCCTAGATTAACATTAGAATGTAACATTAATGTATTAACAGGAAAAGACCTTCAGATAAATTAAATTAAATTTGTATTTATATGACACATTTTTAATTTTTGAGGAATGACCATTCAAACAGCTTGAGGTTCATCAATTGAAGTGACTGGACTATTGAATCTAATATACCGGACCATTAAGACCTTTAGACCAGGGTTATCCAACCTACGACCCGCGGGCCACAGTCCGGCCCGCCGCAGGGTTGTGTCCGGCCCGCCGGAGGTGACTACAGTGCGAAATTTTAGTGAGCAGATTTATTGATAACAATTTGAAGCTATATAATCAATCATTCGAACCTTCTGGGTCCAAAAAACTGCATACAGGTCAGTTTGTGTGACACTCTCTCAGCGGGGGGGGGCGGCTGAACTTTATTCATCTGTTTTATCAGGAAGGAAAATAAATCAGTGCGCTCCGCACGCAGCTCACACTTTGTTGCCTTGGGCCTCGGGCAAAAAATCGAGCGTAGGGTTCATGCGGCCCCTCCTTCATCATGATCATTCCATGTGGCCCTCCTCTGCAAAAGGTTGGACAACCCTGCTTTAGACGCAACACAAACCTCAATGGCAAAACATGTTAACACTTTTTATGGGCTCAAATGACATGTTTGTAATGCATTACAGATTTGTCAAGGACAGAAAAGCTGCTGAATCTCATCCGAGCATGCTACCTTATTGATATGAAACTATAAGCACATGCTTTGAGTTTATTTTTTTTCAGAATTTAAACAACAATGGAATAACATTAACATAATTATAAGCCTTGCACTGAGAAGTGAGAATATCAGATCCCAATTTAACTTTAAAGGTGTATTCAAGCGATTCAACATATTTTAAACATGAATATCTTGAAACCGGAAAAAGCTATAGATAGAAACATTAATAGCATTCAGATTGTTTCTCTTTTTGGTTGGACTATAAATATCAAAACTAACTGATTCTGACTAAATTCATCACTTCAGCTGGTGAAGCAATTATTCAGCTGCTCGTTGCATGGTTGCATTTTCGGATGTAAAAACTACCAAAAGCCAGAAGACCATGTTATTCTGGTAAAATACCATTTCTCTAGACTTCCATCAGATGGACCGGAGAAAAAAAAAATCAAGATACGAACGGAGAATAAGAGTACGCAACATGACACCGATAAACAGGACCTTATTATCCGATGAGGTTTGATAAAATTTCACTCCATGAATCATCAGATGAGACACGCACGTCTAAAAGGCAACTTGACTATACCAAACAGAATGTGAACAAATTTGATTGCTGATTCCAAAATCCAGAATGGTTTGGCTGCCAGTGCTGGGATAATCGTCCGCAGAAATCCTGGATACTAACCGGAGAAAACCTGGATACTAATGGGAGCAATCCTGGATACTAACCGGAGAAATCCTGGATACTAACCGGAGAAATCCTGGATACTAACTGGAGAAATGCTGGATACTAACCGGAGAAGAACTGGATACTAGTGGGAGAAATGCTGGATACTAACCGGAGAAATGCTGGATACTAACCGGAGAAATGCTGGATGCTAACCTGAGAAATGCTGGATACTAACCGGAGAAATGCTGGATACTAACCAGAGAAATGCTGGATACTAACCAGAAAAATGCTGGATACTAACCAGAGAAATGCTGGATCCTACCCGGAAAAATGCTGGATACTAACAGGAAAAATCAGGTATACTAACCGTAAAAATGCTGGATACTAACCGGAAGAATCAGGTATACTAACTGAAGAAATCCTGGATACTCACCACCTGGATACTAACCAAAGAAATCCAAGAAACTACAGGAGAAAACCTGGATACTAACCGGAGAAATCCTGGATACTAACCTTCACACTTCACTGCTAATGCTTCATCCAACTTTCTTCGACAAACATTGCAAAACTTTTTTCTGTAGGCCCCCGGATCACTCCAAGAATGAGAAACTGGTTTCTGTAAAGGAAACCAGAAATGAAACATTACAACCATCCGTATAAAAAGAAAAAAAATTGTAATTTCATGTTGTACTCAGTCTACAAATAACCATCATGACCAGCTGTTTAGAAGAAAGTGACTTCAAATGAACAAGAGGTTCCATGATCTTCCAAACGTCCGGCATTAACCCAGACAGTCCAGCTTCAGCCTGGACAGTCCAACATCGGCCCGGACAGTCCAGCATCAGCCCAGACAGTTGGACATCGGCCCGGACAGTCCGGCATTAGCCCGGACAGTCCAGCATTGGCCTATACAGTAAGACATTGGCCTGGACAGTCGGACATTACCCAGAGAGCTACACATTTTTATTACTATACTTTACGTGCATATTAGACTTGGATCAGTATTTATAAACGTACATTACAGATATATGTAGTTAATTTAATTTGCACGTTTGTTTATATCACGTACAGCTAATATGATATATCCCAGCTTTATCTTAACTTTGCAGTATGAAAATTGTGATTTTTTTTATTGTGTACATTTTAAGGAAATTAATAACAGCATCGTCCTGTAATCTCCTTGGTCGTTAATTACTACAGTATTTTTATTGATGTCATACATTTTGATGTCATACGTCAGTGATCACCCTACAGTACTTATAATGTATTCAATCTTGACGGTCTAAACAATCTGTCTTAGTTTTGGTTAAACATTTTCTAGTAAATAATCCCATAATCATGACAATGTACCATTTGTGTCAAAATGTTGCTTCACTCACAGAGATTCAGCAAATGAAAGTCCAAATAAATACATCCCATCTTTGTGTACAAAAGTGGCCCATGGGCCAAACCCAGACCCCATTTGGAGAATTTCAATCGAGGCTCTCGAAAAAAATTGGCTCACAATTAAATCTTTCGCTACCTTGTATATTGATCAAAGGACATGCAGGTACAGTGAGATGTTTATTGTCTGGTTTGTTGATTCAACCAATGGGTTTCCTCTGACCCTCGTAGAAAATTAAATGAGAACCCCTTTTCTAGTGTTTATCACATCTACTGTAGTTCAAATATATAAACATCCCATAAAAACAAGTGACGACGGCTGCCTTGATATGCACGTCAGTGCAAGTATAATTCACCTTCCCAAAAGCAATTACCCACAATGCGACAGCAACCCAAAGTTTATTTTATTTGGAGAAGAAAAAAAACGATTTACTGTAGTCGAAGGAAGGTTCATTGATTTATTACAATCTATTACCACATTGAGTTATATCAGAAACATTCGACTTCATTTTGATTAATCATATCTTTTAGGATGATATTTGAGTTTCATGAACCCTTTTCTTCTTTGTATGAACAATCATAAACAAGTTTCATGTGAATTAGGTATTCAAAATCACCTCAAGTTAAGTCTCCTTCACGTAGGAAAATCATTATCCACACATGAACAAGTATATATATTCCCCAAACCTTAACCGGTTTGTGAATTAACGAGCGACGTACTCACCTCATATAACCTATGCATTACCGTATTAACCTCGCTCTAGCATCTGGCAATTTGTCTGTATGTAAGTGTGGCCATCTCCCTTCCGTAATTTCCAGGCCGCAATGGTGCGGCACCGGACGGAGAAGGGGGAGAGGATCGACCAAGGGGCGGAAACCCCGAGGATACAACCAAAAACATTCTCACCTGAAGAGGCCCTAGGTGGGCTGGTGTGGGTGACAGGTGGGTCCTGAGTGGGCCCGAAGTGGGTCCAGAGTGGGTCGTCGGTGGGTGTAGGCGGGACCCCACGACATCCCTCGAAAATTCCTGGGGGGAAAAGCCGACACATGGTCATATCTGCGTGGCCAGTTCCCCTAGTATCCGAGGAGGGTATCCGACGTGGTTGTATGGTTCCGTCCGCGAGGTCCCCCATAGTGGGGAGGCGGGTCGGGATGTTATATGAGGTGAGTACGTCGCTCGTTAATTCACAAACCGGTTAAGGTTTGGGGAATTCACAGCGCGTACTCCCTCACCTCATATAACCTATGCATTTGTGACACAGGAGCCCTGGCGGTGGGTCGAGGATCTCGCGGGCGGCGGACCTAGGGCCGCTCGGGCAAAATCCCCTTCCGTGGCAGGGGTGTTTGTGAGATAACAGGCGACAAAGGAAGACGGGGTCTTCCAGGCCGCCGCCTTCATAATATCTTCCAGGGGAACCCCCCGGAACCACGCCCTGGACGTGGCGTGGCCTCGGACGTCGTGCGCCCGGACGGGTTCCCCAGGCTGGGTGTGGGCACGAATTAAGTCGGCCATCCACCGTGAAATGGTGTCCTTTGAGGCCGGGGTGTAGGGCGACCGCGGTAAAATGAAGAGCCTGTCCGAGGTACGTAGCTGTTTGGTCCTCTCTATGTACCACTTAAGGGCTCGGACAGGGCACCAGCGCTTGTCTTCCGCGATTGACGAGGCTTGTGACAGACTCGGTAGGAAGATCTCGTTCGGGGTAAAGGTTACTGATTGGTTCTTTGGGAGGAAGTGAGGGTCAGGTAGTAATCTGACTCCTCCTGGTTCGAACCTCGTGAACCCCCGTTGGAGGGTGAGCGCGTGGAGACAGCTTCTGCGCCTGGCAGAGGCGGCCGCGATCAGAAACAGAGTTTTGTGTGTTAGTTTGTCCAATGGAGCATTGTGTAACGGCTCGTACGGAGAGCCCGCAAGGGTCGTCAGGACCTCGTGGAGGGCCCATGACGGGGCCAGGCGGCGCCTGGGAGGGCGTCTGTGGAACATGCCCCTTAAGACCTGGCGGAGGACCGGGTTGGTTCCTACTGAGGAGCCATCCGAGAATCCGCTGTGAACCGCTGCTATTGCGGAGCGGTAATTTCTAATTGTACTTATTTGCTTCCCTTCTCGGAAGAGTTCGAGTAGGAAGGCCGCCACCTGGTCTACTGAGGCCTCCACGGGATCAGCAGCGTTGTCCCCGGCCCAAACATAGTATCGGTGCAGTCTAGAATCGTATGTTTTAACCGTGGACTGCCGGCGGGCATCCACTGCAATGTCCGCAACCTCCGGTGGAAACCCCGCTGTCTGGAGCGAGAGCCGGAGAGTTTCCACGCAGCTAGATGGAGGCTCGTGATGTCGGGGTGGGTTATGTGGCCGCTCCGTTGGGAGAGGAGCTTGGCGGCCGGTGGGAATTTGTATGGTAGGTCTACCAGCATTTCGATGATGAGTGGGAACCATGCTTGATTGGGCCAGCAAGGTGCGATCAAAAGCATGTCCGCTTCCACGTCCCGAAGCATCGTGAGAATTCTGCGGAGTAATCCCAGTGGGGGAAAGGCGTACATGGAGAGGCCCGCCCATGAGACGACTAGGGCGTCGGTCTTCCAGGCCTGCGGGTCGTGGTATCTGGAGCAGAACGTCGGGAGTTTGGCGTTCTTGGCCGTCGCGAACATGTCGACGGACGGCCTGCCGAACAGGTGGAATATGTGGTCGGACCACGTTCGGGAGAGCTCCCATTCCCCATTGTCTAGATACCCCCTGGACAGTGCGTCTGCCAGTATATTGTCTTTCCCTGCTAGGTGGGACGCCCGTAGGCCGATCCGAAGGGAGTCGCAGAGGACGAGCAGGTCCCATGTCCTGCGTAGGAGGGCCAGGGATCGAGTGCCCCCTTGACGGTTGATATACGCCACGGTCGTGGTGTTGTCTGACCGGACCGTGACAGTGTGGCCCGTTAGGTGGGTTGCCCAGTGACGTACGGCCCTCAGGACCGCTTCCGTCTCTAAAATATTGATATGGAGACCCCTCTCGGGCTCCGCCCATTCGCCGGCAACTGTGTGTGTGCCCCATACCGCTCCCCAGCCGCTGAGGGAGGCATCCGTCGTGATCGACGTTGTAGGGGCTGGGTTCCGGAAAGGTCGCCCTGCCGCGATCCTGTCCGACTCTGCCCACCACGTGAGAAACGGGCGAAGCCCCGTTGGAAGTGGGATTGGCGTTGCCGCCGACGACCGATCCGGGGCATAGTGTTTGAGGAGGTGCCGCTGGAGCGGCCTCATTCTGAGTCTGCACAGGTCTAGAAGGTCTGTGAAGCTCGCCATCTTCCCCAATAGGCGCTGCCACGTGAGCGCTGGGGTATTCCGATTGCCTAGTATTTTTCTGGCCGTGGCCACTAGGCTTGCCGTTCTTTCGGCCGTCGGGTAGACCATGCCGCTGGCGAGGTCGAGACGGGCCCCTAAGTATATGATCGATTGAGTGGGCACGAGGTTGGATTTCTCGACATTGATTAACCACCCCAGTTTCGTCAGGAGGGAGACGGTGGCGTTTGTACTGGCGAGAGCCCCTTGTTGGGAGTTGCCGAGTACTAACCAATCGTCTAGGTAGGCGAACACCATTACCCCGTTTCGGCGGAGGTGAGCCAGGACCGCCCTTGTTACCCTGGTGAAAACCCTGGGTGCCGTGGAGAGGCCAAATGGTAGCGCTGTGAAGCGGTAATCTATGGCCTTGTACCTGAACGCGAGGAACCGCTGGTCCTCGAGTCGGATGGGGATATGTAGGTAGGCATCCTTTAGATCGACGGAGGATGCCCACATCCCTGGGCGCAGTAGGTGGAGGATTGATGTGAGAGTCTCCATCCTGAACCTCTCCGGTCGGATGAACCTCCTGTTGAGAGGTCTGAGGTTCAGGATGGGCCTCCAAGTCCCGTTCTTCTTCGGCGTGAGGAAGAACGAGGACCGGAAGAGGGGGCCGTCCGCGTTTGCGGTGGTGACCCGCGTAATGGCGCCTTTTTTGAGAAGACTGTTGATCTCGTCTTCGAGGGCGGCCCGCTTTTCCGGTATCTCGGGTACTGGCGTGGTTGCGAAGAGGCCATATTGGGGTGGGGTAGACGAGAACTCTATCTCGTAGCCCCTTTTTACCACGTCCAGTACCCAGGCTCCTGGGTCGATTTTCTCCCAGTGAGCCCAGAAAACTCTTAGTCGCCCCCCCACCTTGGCCTTGGCTGCTACGGTGGGGTGGGCATCCCTAGGGCCGTTTACCGCGCCCGCGGCTTCCGCGGCTTCCGCGGTATTGCGGGCGGTACGGCCTGTGTTCGGGCCGCGAAGGAGCGGAATGCGTTCGCGGAGCGCCCCGACTCTGACTGTAGCTGGATCTTGAGCGGCTACCTTGTCTTGAGTCAAAACGTGGGCGCGAGGATGAGGTCGGGCGGGACATATGCTCATCCGCCTCCCTCAGAGACTTCATCCTCTCTGCCTCCTCCCGGAGTTTGTCATCGAACTTGCCGCCGAAGAGGTCGCTGCCCAGGATCGGTAAGTTGCGGAACGCGTCCGCCGTGGATCTGGACGACCAATTCAGGGAGTTCAGAACCAGGTCCCGACGTGTCAAGGTAGCCTTAACCGAGACGCGGGCGAACTGGTCTAATACCATCCTGGAAACGGGTCCCAGGAGGGCAATGATGGCGGCGGTATCTTTGCGGGAGATACCCGATGCCTGGGCCTGTTGGAACGATCTGTTCAATAGCTCGGCGAAAAGTAATAGGGCTGACGAGTACTTCATCCCTGCGCGGGAGGCCCTATCTACGTCGAACAGGGAGGATTCTAGGGTCTGTGCACCCTTCTCCCTGAACTTGTCTTTGCCGTCTAAGGCACCCGCCGACCGAAGTCTCTCCTTCACTTGAGGCGGGATTTGGGGTGGCGTGAAAAGACTTTCCCAGTCTTCGTCGCCCACGTGGAAAGTGCGATGGGCTGATCGCTGGAAGGCTGTCCAGCGTTTCGCCTGTGCCACCGCCTCGAACCGCTCTCTACATTCCACATCCACCGGGATGGAGGCTCGAGGCTTTTGGGTGGCCGCGTTCAAAGTGAGTTTGGATGCCGGCCCCTCGTGGGCCCGCGCATCCACCCTTTCCTCGAAGCCGAGGACTCTGCGGAGTACTGCCGTCGCCTTCTCAAAGGCTTCCGCCGAAATTTCTGTACCCCGTAAGGGTTCTTCATCCTCCGCCTCGGAGTCTCCACTGAGGAGGCGGGCACTAGCTGCGATTGACAGCGCATCATCAGCTCTGGAGGAGACGTCGTCCCAGGGATCTGCCTGGGCCTCCTCAGGGGCGAGATCGTCCGTAACCGGTGCTGGCGGTGGCGCCGGTTGTGGTGGAATTGACGGAGCCCCTTGTTGTTCCGGGTCCTGTTGACTCGGCTTTTGTAGCAATTGTCCCAGGAGGTCTTTAACCTGGGAAAGGAGAGCCTGCCCCGGATCTGGGGATTGTCTCCTCTTTCGTTTCTTGGCCCTGTGTCGCCCAGAAGAATGTCCGCTCGAGGACGAGGGCGACGAGCCAGACCTCGACCTGCGTCGAGGTCGCCGGTGTCTTTCCCGGCTCCTACCGCGGCTACGGCTGTGGGTACGGCTTCTGCTTCGGCTTTGGCGCCGTTCCGTACTCTCCGGGGAGAACCCCGAGAAATCTCTCCGGTTGTGGTCCCACGACCCCGGAGTTGAAGTAAATAAGTCCGCCACCGCTTGTCTTCGGGGGCTTCTGGACTCCACGTGGCCTGAAGTGGACGGACCCTCCTGGGGTCGCGGCCGTGGCTGAGCTGACGCCGCACGGGAATTAGCTCCATCTCGTATGGATACCCGTTCCTGAGGAGGGTTTGAGCCATCTCGTATGGCGCCCTCCGTTCCCCCATGTTTAGGGCTTATGCCATCTCTTATGGCCGCCTGGGGTTCCTTCGCCGGCGGCTTCTTTTTCCCCTGCTTTGAGGAAGCCGCCTTCTTTCTTTCTTCTGCGGCTTTATCCGCCAGCCAGGTACCGATCAAATCCCAGCGCTCCTGGGTCCAGTCCTGGCAAATGGAGCAGGTCTGCTTACTCCCGCATGGGCGACACTTTGGGCATAAATCATGCTTATCCCATGCTTTGAACGGACGGAACTGCTTACAAGAACGGCAGTTTTCCATCCTTTTTTTTTTTTTTTTTTCCGAGAAATCTCCGAAAAATTTTTTTTTTTTTCGAGAAATCTCCGAGACCTGAAGCTGTGAAAACTAAATCAAAAACAGTTACTTTACTGCAGAATGAAAACGTACACGGCTGCTGTACGTGAACAGCAAGAAATTCGTATCTAAACCAGTACGAAAAATAAACAAGGCAGTTACTTTACTGCAAAGGGAAAACGTACACGACTGCTGTACGAAAACAGTATGAAGAACTAAACAAAGCAGTTACTTAACTGCAAGTAAGCCCACGTACACGACTGCTGTACGTGGAAGTAAATAAACGCTAGGGGAACGCTACACTAAGGTGCGGGCCTAGCCACGCTACGTGAACCACGTTCACGAGGTAAACCAAAAAAACGTTCGAAAATCACGAAAGAAAAAACGTTTCAAAGACAAAAAGCAGTTCAAACGTGCAGGACGTTGAATAGATGAAAAAGAATTACAAAAACAACGATAAACTTTAGACGAAGTAATTGAAATCTTAGGATTTAGTGAGAGCAATAAGAGAGCGATACTTGCGTAACAGCTGGCAATTACGGAAGGGAGATGGCCACACTTACATACAGACAAATTGCCAGATGCTAGAGCGAGGTTAATACGGTAATGCATAGGTTATATGAGGTGAGGGAGTACGCGCTGTGAATACCAATGTACCGATCATCCATTTGTGTTGGTGCATTATTCAAAATAAACAGTGCTAAAAGCGTGAGAAGGAAAACAACAGCCCAAATTTTCTCAGAAAGGACATTTCTGCGAAGTCATGACCTAGATTTTTCATGTGAGTTCAACTCATTATCATCAACCAAGGAGCAATAAATTACCACAGGCTTGAATTATGCATCAAAACAGATGAAAAGAAAAGATGAAATTTAAGAGAATATGAGAAGAGTCCATAAAATCGCTGTATTTATTACCCATCCATGTTGTTTTGCAGAAATAAACAGGAAGATCCTTAAAAGAGGGAAGCCTATAAGGACATGTCTGCCATAAACTTAACTACTTATCATAGGCTTACTAATGTAGCTATGGCGCAAATTGCGAAATTTGTGGAACTGGTACCTGTACAAAACCATAGCAATCAATGGGGCAAGAACCTTGAAGAATTACTTTACATCCATGCGATCGAACAAAGAAAATATGAAAGTGCACTATATATTCGGCATGCACTCAAGTCATGAGATGACATGAACTGTGACCTTAAAACTTAAGTATCGTTTGGAGGGAAAAACCAACAAGATAAATTGTAATAATGATATCAAACACTATTAAAAGCATCCCTGGATATATAGGTGGCCATCAGAGTTAAGATTCAGAGGCAGGTTCTTGCATAGGTTGATTGGAGACAGGAAAGAGAGAGAAAAAGCTAGGGTTACCATATTTCTATTCTTGAAAAGTGGGACAATGACTCCTGGGTATATGGTCTAGAGAGAGGGTAAGTCTTACCATCTGGAATAGTGAGCATATTGTAAAAACAGTGATATGTATGAGCGTCACAATTAGACCCTTACAGAACCTGGACAACTCAGTTTGCCGATTAATCAGGCCCGTAGGGTAGTTAATTCTTGCTTCTTATCAAGCAAATGTTGATATGTACATGTAAGCAAATTTACAAGCAAAATTCGATATGAATTAAGTCCAATAGCTTAGCTCTGACAGTTCACAATTGGTCCTACGTAGGCAGCCGTGACATCTATCCAGGACACTTGTAGGACTATGGCCCGGGACTAAGGACCTTGGATGCCAGATAAACTTCAGGTCAATATTGACTTCATATGCATTGCCATAAAAGGCATTACAATTTTATGCTAAACACTGACCGTCTGACTGACCAGCCACCCCCCTCCCCCCAAATCCCATATCAAACCTGTCACATGGATCCTTTATATAGCTTCTGATGCAATTAACACACAGTATGTTTGTATTTTAGATCCTCCTGCAAGCAGAAACTCACAAAGAAGCCATCATTATAATTGGCTTATCAAAGCCATTTAAGCTGACCAAAGTCAGTCTCTTACATTCATATTTAATATCCATGATTATGAATTGTCAACAACTCTGTACAGTAGCTGGACGACATACATTGATCTTGGAGTGACTCGAACTCGGGACCTTATGATTGTAAGGCACCGGCATTAACCACTGAGCTAACACATGTATACATATATTATAAATTGACTCACACACACACACACTTTAACCTAATACTTAGACCATATAGTATACTCTACATGTTTAAAGGTCAGCTTGACCCTCAGTCCTTCAATGTCTAGGAATAATGAAGGTCTATGAACAAACATAAAAGTTCTTTTGAAAAGCTGCACTAGCAAGTTTGAACTTGCTTTAAAGAGGAAGTAATAAACATTAAATCATGTATGTTTATATACTCCACTACTTCTTTTCTTCTCAAGCATCTCTCCTTTAATATTTCTTTTCTTGAACATTTTGATAGAGAGCTCTCTGACAAACCTCATGACATGAAATTTAAGTTTTCGGTTTTGTTATTTTGTTTCAATTGTAGACTACAAATTGCATATCAATCTACGCATCAATAGAAATTGAAAGTATTTATATCTATATATATCATATATTGAAATTAATGGATAATTCTATATGAACATCAACAGTTAAAGTCAGCTGTTTAATTAAAGCAGCCATAAAAGCAGCTTTCTTGGCTGCCCAGGCGACCGACTTCACAAAACCCGGTGGTTGTATAATATTCAAAATAAGACTGAAATGGATAAAAACAAAAACTCCTAATGATTAATACTTAATGAGTAATTAATGAATCTGTTAGAATGTACAGAAACTTTTAATGTACTACATACTGTACTATGCTGTCCTGTACTGTGATGTACTGTATTGTACTGTACTATACTATACTGTACTGTACTATACTATACTGTGCTGTACTATACTGTACTATACTGTACTGTACTGTACTGTACTATACTGTACTGTACTATACTATACTGTGCTGTACTATACTGTACTATACTATACTGTACTGTACTGTACTATACTGTACTGTGCTGTACTGTACTATACTAAACTGTACTGTACTGTACTATACTGTACTGTACTGTGCTGTACTATACTGTACTGTACTGTGCTGTACTGTGCTATACTATACTATACTGTACTGTACTATACTGTGCTGTACTGTGCTGTACTGTACTATACTATACTGTACTGTACTATACTGTACTGTACTATACTGTACTGTGCTATACTATACTGTACTATACTGTACTATACTGTACTATACTGTACTGTACTGTGCTGTACTATACTGTACTATACTATACTGTACTGTACTATACTGTACTGTGCTGTACTATACTGTACTGTACTGTGCTGTACTGTGCTATACTATACTATACTGTACTGTACTATACTGTACTGTGCTGTACTGTGCTGTACTGTACTGTACTATACTATACTGTACTGTACTATACTGTACTGTACTATACTGTACTGTGCTATACTATACTGTACTATACTGTACTGTACTGTGCTGTACTATACTGTACTATACTATACTGTACTGTACTGTACTATACTGTACTGTACTATACTGTACTGTACTATACTGTACTGTACTGTACTATACTGTACTGTGCTGTACTATACTGTACTATACTGTACTGTGCTGTACTGTACTGTGCTGTACTATACTATACTGTACTGTACTGTGCTGTACTGTACTGTGCTGTACTATACTGTGCTGTACTAAAATGTACTGTACTGTAATGTGCTGTACTATACTATACCGTACTATACTATTCTGTACTGCGCTGGGCCGTACTATAGTATTTATAATCATCACATACACAGACATGTACAATGTGCATATTGGCCATAGGGAATAATTTTACTGTAAAATGCTATGCAGAACATGGCATTGTGCTATACGTACTGTGCAGAGATGTATAGCAGGTACTGGTGCACACAGAGACCATGTTAGTACATTATATATAACACTCTTTGTAATTAACTGTCCAAAGTGGTAGGAAGTACTGTATGCTTGTATCTAGTACTGTACAATCTATGTTTTCACTGACTTTTTCATGTTTGCTGTTAGAAGTTGTACCACAGGTCATTCATTGTCTTAAAACTTCAGAAGTTACAAAGTAGGATTAATATTTGACATAACCCTTTCTCTATAAGGGTTGTGAAGAATGGAAGGGTTTGCCTGAGGACGTTGTACTTACAAGTATTGTGAATGGGTTTAAGAATGCTTCGGACAAGCACTTTAAGCATTGTAATCGGGTCTGATATTTTGTTTCTTTTGCTCTCCTTGAGATGGGGACTTGATTGTCCCCCTTGATCCTTTCTACTAAAAACTTTTTTTCTTAAAACTTAAAAACTTAACCAAACTAACATGGTACAGTCACATTCAGGGACTCTTCTACCCGTCCCAAGCAACCCAGCCCCGGCCTGCCCCAACTTTCATGGTCTCTTCTTCTCCCCTATCCCCCACCCACTCCCATCAGCCTATATTTTATACATACAATTACGTACGAAAATCGCTGAGGAAATCCAGACAGACTAAACGTAAACGTAGGATGTTGGTACTTTGGATGGTAGAATGAGAAGGAAGGGCATGACCGGAGCGGCCGGTCAAAGGGGGCATGCAGTGTTAAAAGGTTACCAGTTCATTCTAGGCACAGTAGACCAAGGGTGCTAAGTTGGTGGGAAGAGCTCGTAAGCAAGCAGTGAAGCAGATCCCACCCCTCCCCCCTCGGCCCATATTGCATACATGTACTTCAGTCATAAACAAAAAAAATAATTTCAATTTCTACTGTATGTCCTCAGGTAATTTCTAAAAACTGACATAGAGAAATGGATTCATTATTACGATGCTTTGGCATTTCCTATCGGGAGAATCAGAGGGCCTTTAAAATAATTAAGAAAGATGATTTTTATCAAATATAGCAACTTTTTAATGCATGCATGCATGCCCTTCAAAACAGTCAAAATATATGCTTTAGGATCAACTGCACTGTAAATGCATGATCACATCAAGCACACTGTGACTTATATACAGGCTGCCAAATGGAGAGGTAAATTACAGAGAGAATTATTCATAAATCGTACCCCACTGCTTATTTGTAAACTTTCACAGTTTTGTTTATACTCCATATATTTTCCTCCACCTCCACCTCCCCTTCACTGTGTAATGCATCATGCGTAATGTGTACAACGGTATAAATACTACCGTCAATTGTGTTCAGTGGTGATATCACTCCCCGCTGGAAAGTGCTAAAGCCCACAGATATATGAAATAAAACCAACGAGATCATTTTTATGTATGCACACTGGAAAAAAAAAAAAGAAAAAAAAATCCTTAAATTATCCTTACACGCTGAGTTGGTCAAATATACAAACAGTTTTTTTTAATTTTTTTATATTCTTTTGTCTTCATTATTTTATCAATTTACTGCGATGCACACATGCGTAAAACTACACAACCCCGATATCACTGCGGCGGTACGATCAGGGGAAGGCATGCCTTGATGAATTCAGCAACTGTGAATGTATATAGGAGAGATGCTAAGTACATAGCAAGGATGCAAACACTGTACAAATTTATATAGACCTCAAATATACTGTGAATCTACTATATAATTGATTTTTGTGGGGGATGGAGAATTGCCGCCGTCGCGATGGATGCTCGTTGTTGTCGTCGTCGCATGCGAGCACTACTGTGTGCCCACAGAGAGTCGTAAGAACCCAGCATTTATAAAGCTTGTACTTCCAACACTCAGGTCCCTCGAGAGACATGTTGGAGTTCTGAGGCTCGTAGACGGCAAGAGCAAAACAATACAAACAACAAAACAAGGAAGGTCTCTGGGCAAATTGAAAAGTGGCGGGGGGGGGGGGGGGAGAGTGAAATTGTCCAAACATATAGCCATTGCCTAACTAGCCAATCATCATCCATTTACATCTAGGGTTCTCCAAAATACTGAGTCTGAATGGGCATTGGATGATCTAGGGTTGTTGAATTTCCTAGAAATCTACCAGCCCTGCCGTAATCTGGGCTAGGGATCTAGAGACAAAGCAAAGCTAAAACCGCACAGCAATCTTTGGGAAAGAGAAACCTTGTACGTCATTATCCAGGGTACGAGAAAAAATTGATCGCTGAATAGCTGTAGCATTCTCCTTCCCAGGCTGTTTTTTTTTTCTTTTCTTTTTTGCTCTCTCACTGTTTTATCTCCAGGACTTAACTTCTGATGGGGTTGACCGAATGAGAAAACATCATGGGAACAACATCATGCATTGACAAGAGCTAGGTTTACACAGTGTGAACTGAGATCATATGTTAGGCTATACTCTTGTGACAGTGATTGAGAGCAAACTTGGAACTATTTAGCAGGATCACAGATTCACTATAAACTGGGCTTAAAAGTTGGAACCAAGCTGAGCCTTTAAATGTTAGGCCACATGTTTATATGAAAGCAATTTTATTGAAGGACTATAGGATGCATTGAGACTGGCTACTTAGAAAATTACTTGTCTTAAACTTTTTCACAGGTGAGATCACATGTTGGACTATTTTCATGTCATTCATAGTACTGTTCAATTAACTGAAAGGACACTGAAACTGAAAATTCCAAAACTGACTGGTTTGGATATTGCACCGGTGAGGAGGTTAACCCATCTCCCCACAACAAATTTTTTCTACCACAATCTTTCTCCTGTAAAGTTAAGGTGAGTTAGGTTAGGTAGTGTATGGGTCATCTTGGCACTGAAAGGGGTCACACCCTGAAGATTTTAGAAGTAGGTCTTTTATTGCATGACAAGCCAAAAGATTAGCTTTGAAGGAGACAGAAACCCAACCAACATCATTGGTCTAGGTGATAGAGATAACACTGTCATGAACAACTCCTTCCCCCCCCCCTCCCTCCCTATTCCCACATTTCACCTCATCACAGACAGAAGACACAAACCCCCAAAACCATCATTGGTCTATGTGATAGAGATTGCTACATGGTGAACAATCTCTCCCCCCCCCCACATCTCACCTCACCCGCAACCAGGAGACACATACCCAACAATCATCATTGGTCTATGTGATAGAGATTGCTACATGGTGAATAATCTCCCCCCGCCCCCCCCCCCCCTTGTCATTGGTCTATGTGATTACTACATGGTGACTACTGAGATTGCTACATATTGAATACTCTCTCCCCCCCCACATCTCACCTCACCCGCAACCAGGAGACACATACCCAACAACCATCATTGGACTATGTGATAGAGATTGCTACATGGTGAATAATCTCCCCCCCCCCTTCCCCATCATTGGTATATGTGATTACTACATGGTAACTGCTGTGATTGCTACATGGTGAACAATCTCCCCCAATAGCTAAGGAGCATGGTGGCCAATTGGCTAAGGCGTCAGACTCGTGATCCAAGGATTGCTGGTTCGATTCATGCCTAGTTCATTGCGTTGTGTCCATGGGCAAGATGCTTTATCTCACTTCACTCTCTCCACCCAGGGGGTTAAATGGGTACCTGTGAGGTAACTTGTCATTGGACGCAGTATATAACTGCTGCCGACTGGAGGGATTGTCTCTGGGACAGGTTATCATTGAACAGGGGTAATATAATGTCTGTAAAGCGCTTTGAGACCTATCGCTGGTGTAAAGCGTTATATAAAAAAAAAATCAAATCAACAGCTAAGGAAAATCTTACTCCATTTCGGAGTTATCTTCATCCACAAGGCTGAAGACTTGATCAAGTCTAAATATGACATCATCGAGCCACCATGTGCTTCAATTTGTTTTATGTCTCTCTGTATTAAAATGTCTTCCATTTATTTCCCAGGCTGTAAATTAAGTTGGCTTTTAGCAAAATGGAATCTGACTCCTCTAATTAGCATGACCTAAGTTGCTTGTCTTTCATTGTATTGGTTTCAGTTTGGATTTTCAGATTGGTTTCCGAGTAAACACAGAGCTATTAGCATCCTACCTTGAAAATATGAAACAAAAAGCTAACAGAACAGTATAAAAGACATCATAACCTATAGAGCTGTACTATGACGTCACATATTTACAAAACGACACATCACACATAGACTTTTAAACTAAGTGGATATCATCCAAAATTGGCATATAATGTTCCTTAGCTTTTTCTTCAATGGGGGGTGGGGGGAGTTGATTTTTCATAAAAAACTAAGTTCTTATAAGCCAAAGGTGATAATTGGCTTCTATTATGTCTCATTTAACTCCTAAGTACTAATTAATACTAATTAGTACACAAACTAATGACAAATTTTGGTTTCATATCTCCTTTTATGTTTTTATGTCATCTACTTATGTTGTGATAAAACAATACAAATAAATAAACATGAAAATGAAAGAATCAATCATTTTCTGGCTGTCTCTTTGAATGTACTTTACAGATGGTGAGAATCTATAGAATACTGCATGATTTTCCCTAAAAATACTGGGTTTAAACTTCTTTACTGACGATAATATGTTAATGAGGCTGTTCTGTACCTATGAGAAAATCATTCCATGTGGATGAAATTGCTGATTGCATTAGATCAAAATACATTATTAATTGACGATAGCAATGCATGTATCGATCAATACAATCGCTCAAACGCAGCACGTTGATTGCATGAGTTCAAAATACATTATAATTTGACAATACCACTGTATTGATCGATCAACACAATTGATTGCATGAGATCAAAATACATTCTTAATTGACGATACCACTGTATGGATCGATCAACACAATTGATTGCATGAGATCAAAATACATTTAAAATTGACAATACCACTGCATGGATTGATCAAATGATTGCATTAGATCAAAATACATTATTAATTGACAAAACCACTGTATTGATCGATCAACACAATTGATTGCATGAGATCAAAATACATTTAAAATTGACAATACCACTGCATGGATTGATCAATTGATTGCATTAGATCAAAATACATTATTAATTGACAAAACCACTGTATTGATCGATCAACACAATTGACTGGATGAGATTAAAATACATTATTACTTGAGGATACCAATGTATCGATCGATCAACACAATCACTCAAACGCACCACAACGTGCTTTTGAGCAACACAATGTGTTAATGTGTTTAGTCTAATAATACTGTAAATGTCTACATGTCAAAAAACGAGGAGGATTAAAAGAATCTAGACAATGTGACAAAAACAATGTGAAAGTGTCAATTTAAGATAATAGGCTCATTCTTTGTCAATTATCGAAAAGGAAAGCTGCTAATTTTCCAGGAATTTTGTGGGATCTGTACTTACTGTTATCCTGTCTGCTGCCACTGTTATGCAAGGTGTCTCCACAAAATCTAAACATCTTTCATGAGACACAAAGTTGCAAACTGCAGAAAAGAAAAGAAAAGAAAAAAGAGATATAGAAAAAATGACAACAAACCAAAAATGAGTTTCAACCTTTCAACTTATTAAGAGTTAACAAATCCAGGAGTTAAGTGCACACAATTTAAGTATAACATTTTGCATCACTGTTAGTTTACGGTATGTTTTGGTCCTTAAGTACATAACCACAGTTTCCCAGTAATTTTAGCGGTAAATGAAGATGAGAACCTCACTGCAGGGTGAAACCAGCCTCCCTTTAAAGAGCTCTAAGACTCACGGATAACACGCACCATAACAGGAAGACTTAAGAATCAAGTGTACAGTATATATGCACCATGACACCGAAGTGGGATGGCTAGGCCGTAGCGATACGATGCTACCAATTTTGCGGGCTAGGAAGATGCATGTGAACATCTCCATCATCCTCATCATCATAGCAAGAGAAAGTGCAAATTTAAGCAAAGAATAAAAACCTGAAAATTACCAAAATTTATTTATGAATATTTTGTTTTTTACAATCCTTCCACTTAATCCTCTCCCTTGACCTCCTTATGCCTGATGACCCTATCCGTAATAATTCTGAACCAGTGAGTTTGAATAATTCTTAACAAGTGAGGTTGAAGGATCCCGGTGGGTCGTCGATGGAAATTTCTCAATCAAAGCAACCAAAATAAAAATTTCTTTTCACTGGATTGAGATTACAAGAAAGACAGGATTATACACATTGATTGCTCCTATTTGGTTTAAATATTAAATCGGATATTAAAGTCGATTTTAGTAATGTGTTGGTGAATTTTGACATTGCAAACCCACAAAAACGTACAAGACCTTTACTTTGACCATTTATATGTATATTAGAGTTTTCGAAAAGTGGAGTAGAATTCACAATTTGTGAATTATTTTTTTGCCAATTTAACACTGATTGCAGTCTTAAACCATATTCACATCGAAAAAAAAAAACAATTTGCAAACTATAGTTTAAAACAGAAAATAACCTGAATCTATTCTGAAACTGATATTACCTACAATTATTATGAACAACCTTTTAAAGTTTCTTTCATAAAATTTGTCAAGCAGCAGCTATATTCTATATAGTGCTACTTCAATTTTATTAAACAGTATGTTTCTCTAGATGAATGAATTACTGCAGCATGGTATCATTGCACATTAACATACAGTAAGGTAGTATTGTACATGTACATATACATATACTTATAGTATCATTGTACATATACATACAGTAAGGTAGTATAATTGTACATAAACATATACTTATAGTATCATTGTACATATATGCAAACAGTAAGGTAGTATAATTGTACATATACTTATAGTATCATTGCACATATGCAAACAGTAAGGTAGTATAATTGTACATATACTTACAGTATCATTGTACATATACATACAGTAAGGTAGTATAATTGTACATATACATATACTTATAGTATCATTGCACATATGCAAACAGTAAGGTAGTATAATTGTACATATACTTATAGTATCATTGTACATATACATACAGTAAGGTAGTATAATTGTACATATACATATACTTATAGTATCATTGCACATATGCAAACAGTAAGGTAGTATAATTGTACATATACTTACAGTATCATTGTACATATACATACAGTAAGGTAGTATAATTGTACATATACATATACTTATAGTATCATTGCACATATGCAAACAGTAAGGTAGTATAATTGTACATATACTTATAGTATCATTGTACATATACATACAGTAAGGTAGTATAATTGGGTCAGATCCAAAACCTGTCAACCTCAGGGCTAAAATTTAGATGATCATAGTTATCAATTTTGATAGTTTTGTCCAAAAGAAGAACAATTTAAGCTTGCTTGGCTAAAAAATTAAATTTGTATGTTTCTTTGTTAACGAGTACTGCTTAATTATATCAACAATGCACTTAAACCAGCGTTATGGACGGAAACAGCAATTTGTGCCACTGAACTGCAAGGAATGATGGAATTCACAGGAATCTGCACCTGAATAATTGTTTATGGTACTGATCTCTCCAAAATAGTTTTTGGAAAAATTAAGTAGGGCATCCCTAATTAAGATGCTAATCGAGAAGAAAATCATTAATTCCGTCCATAACGCTACCTGATGTCATTAATCTCCTGGCAATTTTAAAGTTCACTTCAGTGATAAAATTTGCATGTAATCTTCTGAAGGTTATCAATGCCATTAAGGATGAAGTGAAAAATTACCAGATTCTTGCATATTGATAAGCTGGGATTCAATGAAACATCAGTGTTATGGATGGAATTAGGAAAACGTTATGGACGGAATGTGAATGTTATGGATGGAAATTACTTTCTTTGGAAAAACTATGCAGAATGTTTTTTATTAAGTTAAATCAAAGCAATCAAATGTGAATGAATGTTATTTAGGATGGAAAACCTTTTTTTACATGTACATTACAGTATTTTTCTAGGCTTTCAGGTGATTTTTTCCCTAATTTAAAAAAAAAACGAAAAGAAGAAATTTCTGTAAAAATCCCAAACTTTGAGGATTTGTCATTTCAAAATAAGGCAAAACACCCTCCTGAAATTTTTTGTACAAACAGGGTGGTACTATATCTCTTCCAGGAAAAATTATCAGATTTTTTCAACATTACGCATTTTGAGTTATTGGCCGTCAAAGACGACCTCTTTTGTACATCGGAGCAGCTTAACAACTTCTTAAATTATTATTGAGAACAGCTAGAACCCTGAAATTTGCTTAGGGGTAAGAACTTTATACTTATAGTTGAAGTATAAAACCATGACAGCTCTAACATGGTTACTTTGGTAAAAAATTGGCATCAAAACTCCTACCTCATGCTGAATCGCAGCATGAAATAGCAACTTTAGAGTTGCACAACTTGCAAACATATCATAGGAAAGCATTGTAATCATTATTTTGTAAGGTTTGTACCAGACATAATAACCTCTGAAAGAATCAAGTACCCTGAAGCAATGGTTTAGGAGCAATTCATCACTAAAAATAGCACATTTTTTAGTGAAAAGTACAAAAATCGTATATTTTGACACTTTTAAGTGGACCTAACTCCACAAGACAATATTTTTGTAGCCTAATTTTTTATTTTCCTATTCTATGGGATAGACTCTATAGGCATCTGTAATAGAAAGGTAGTAGAATGGTTAATTGCTGAGAAATGAGACCTCAAAAGTCAAGAAAATGCCATGGTGGCGACAAATTGCGGAATTTCAAAGTGTGATAAATCGGCCAATTGGAAAGCAATGCAACTGAAATTTTCAGAATATGCTTCTTTCATGATGGTCCAATCATACAAAAAATTTGGGAATTTTTGGAGAGGGTGCAGCAACAGCCATTCTTGATTTGACACGGAATGACCCTTATAAATCCAAGTTGTCATCCTTATGCAACATGGTTTTTGTGTATGAAGGAGACTGGTGGTTGGAAAAGGTGGATCAAATATCAGTTGACAGTAATGATGTCTATGTCTCCTTCCTACACCCTAAGGGCCCTACCAATACTTTCTTCTGGCCATCACCTGAGACAAATATCCCACTAAGAATGATCATGGGGAAACTAGAACAGCCTGTCCTCCTAATTTCAAGTAGCAAAGTGGGAATTGCAACAAAGGTGGTTGAATATATTAGGGACAAGTTTCGAAGAGATTGTGAGCCGTGATGGTGACGAAAAATTTTGACAAATATGAATCAATGTATTTTGTTGAGATTGAAAAGTCTATTTCAAATTTTCATGACTGTTCAACCATACAGGCCTCCCATGTCCACAGTTTTATTTGCATGTGTTGTTTTCTTTCATACAAGCTTTGCAGACTGGTGAAACTTTGATTGCATTGGCATTGTTTGAAGGAGGTGAAGCCACAAAAGTGAAAAAAACAAATGGGAAAAGTACTGACAGCCTCTGCTTATAGTGCTGAAAGCCACCTGATGAGTACCTTCAGCAAGAGTGAAACTTTTCATGTGCTGTAGCAATTCATTTCAGGCTAATTCAATACTTTCCATCCATAACATTCCGTCCATAACAATTCCTATTTCAGGACTAGCTCTTTCCCTTCTTATAATAAATTCAATTTTATTTGATATTATTACACATATTGGCCATAAGTATTAACTTATAACACACACTTCACAATTCAAGAGTTGATCCTAAATCAGGACAAAACCTTCCGTCCATAACGTTGTACATTCCGTCCATAACACAGAATTTTGGTTTGGGGTAGTGGGTTAATAGAGGTGCATTGAAGATTATGAGTGGGAGTATGATAAAGCTAAGGTACCAGGCCTGTGATGAAAAGTACCTGATACTTTGAAATCCTGAACACTTCACAGAGTTTTGACCCACTATGAAGGTTGGTGGATATCGATCATTTTTCTGATTCCGTCCATAACGAACACCTAATTTGCATATACAGACTAATATTGCACTACCCAATTAATTTTTTTCCGTTATATGGTAGAGGTATCCCAACTTAGATCAATCATGCATACCTTACCAAATACTAACTCTCACACTATTTTTGATGGGACTTTATCTCTGTGAATTCCGTCCATAACATTGGCAGAGGTTTTGGATCTGACCCAATTGTACATATACTTATAGTATCATTGTACATATACATACAGTAAGGTAGTATAATTGTACATAAACATATACTTATAGTATCATTGTACATATACATAGAGTAAGGTAGTATAATTGTACATAAACATATACTTATAGTATCATTGTACATATACATAGAGTAAGGTAGTATAATTGTACATAAACATATACTTATAGTATCATTGTACATATACATACAGTAAGGTAGTATAATTGTACATATACTTATAGTATCATTGTACATATACATACAGTAAGGTAGTATAATTGTACATAAACATATACTTATAGTATCATTGTACATATACATAGAGTAAGGTAGTATAATTGTACATAAACATATACTTATAGTATCATTGTACATATACATACAGTAAGGTAGTATAATTGTACATGTACTTATAGTATCATTGTACATATACATAGAGTAAGGTAGTATAATTGTACATAAACATATACTTATAGTATCATTGTACATATACATACAGTAAGGTAGTATAATTGTACATAACATATACTTATAGTATCATTGTACATATACATACAGTAAGGTAGTATAATTGTACATATACTTATAGTATCATTGTACATATACATACAGTAAGGTAGTATAATTGTACATATACTTATAGTATCATTGTACATATACATACAGTAAGGTAGTATAATTGTACATATACTTATAGTATCATTGTACATATACATACAGTAAGGTAGTATAATTGTACATAAACATATACTTATAGTATCATTGTACATATACATACAGTAAGGTAGTATAATTGTACATATACTTATAGTATCATTGTACATATACATACAGTAAGGTAGTATAATTGTACATAAACATATACTTATAGTATCATTGTACATATACATACAGTAAGGTAGTATAATTATACATATACTTATAGTATCATTGTACATATACATACAGTAAGGTAGTATAATTGTACATAAACATATACTTATAGTATCATTGTACATATACATACAGTAAGGTAGTTTAATTGTACATAAACATATACTTATAGTATCATTGTACATATACATACAGTAAGGTAGTTTAATTGTACATGAACATATACTTATAGTATCATTGTACATATACATACAGTAAGGTAGTATAATTGTACATAAACATATACTTATAGTATCATTGTACATATACATACAGTAAGGTAGTTTAATTGTACATATACTTATAGTATCATTGTACATATACATACAGTAAGGTAGTATCATTGTACATAACATATACTTATAGTATCATTGTACATATACATACAGTAAGGTAGTATAATTGTACATAAACATATACTTATAGTATCATTGTACATATATATACAGTAAGGTAGTATAATTGTACATAAACATATACTTATAGTATCATTGTACATATACATACAGTAAGGTAGTATAATTGTACATAAACATATACTTATAGTATCATTGTACATATACATACAGTAAGGTAGTTTAATTGTACATATACTTATAGTATCATTGTACATATACATACAGTAAGGTAGTATAATTGTACATAAACATATACTTATAGTATCATTGTACATATACATACAGTAAGGTAGTATAATTATACATATACTTACAGTATCCTTGTACATATACATACAGTAAGGTAGTATAATTGTACATAAACATATACTTATAGTATCATTGTACATATACATACAGTAAGGTAGTATAATTGTACATAAACATATACTTATAGTATCATTGTACATATACATACAGTAAGGTAGTATAATTGTACATAAACATATACTTATAGTATCATTGTACATATACATACAGTAAGGTAGTATAATTATACATATACTTACAGTATCATTGTACATATACATACAGTAAGGTAGTATAATTGTACATAAACATATACTTATAGTATCATTGTACATATACATACAGTAAGGTAGTATAATTGTACATAAACATATACTTATAGTATCATTGTACATATACATACAGTAAGGTAGTATAATTGTACATAAACATATACTTATAGTATCATTGTACATATACATACAGTAAGGTAGTATAATTATACATATACTTACAGTATCATTGTACATATACATACAGTAAGGTAGTATAATTGTACATATACTTATAGTATCATTGTACATATACATACAGTAAGGTAGTTTAATTGTACATAAATATATACTTATAGTATCATTGAACATATACATACAGTAAGGTAGTATAATTATACATGTACTTATAGTTTCATTGTACATCCACAGTATGGTATTATTGTACATATGTCTATACAGTATGGTATTATTGCACACATATGTCTCAGTATGGTATTTATTATTACATATACCTCTATCAGTGTGGTATTATCGTACATACGATTCAGTATGGTATTCTTGTACATACGATATACAGTATGTAAAGCGCCTTGAGCAGTGCCTTTTTGTCTACTGATTTGGCGCTATATAAATCTCATTTATTATTATTATTATTATTATTATTATTATTATATGTCTATAGATAAAGTATGGTATTATTGTACACATATGTGTCTATAGCACAGTATGGTATTATTATTACATATACGTCTATACAGTGTGGTATTATTGTACATACGATACAGTATGGTATGATTGTACATATATGTCTATAGATACAGTATGGTATTATTGTACACATATATGTCTATAAAGTATGGTATTATTATTACATACGTCTATACAGTGTGGTATTATTGTACATACAATACAGTATGGTATTCTTGTACATACGATATACAATATGGTATTATTGTATGGTATTATTGTATGCATGTATATACAGTATGGTATTATTGTACATATATACAATATGGAATTATTGTACATATGTATATATACAGTATGGTATTATTGTACATATATACAATATGGAATTATTGTACATATATATGCATATATACAGGATGGTATTATTGTACACAGAATGCATGTGAAATCTTCAAGACATGATGGAAGAAAAGAATATAAAAAAATTAAATCATACACATTATTTATAACACTTATTTCTTAATTTTAAATCAATTTTCAGTCACTTTTTTGCCATTTTTTTCCCTCCTTCTTTATCACAGCATAAATTTAATCAAACACTATGACCTCCTGCTGTGTATCAAATCAATACAGCGTACCGTATATATATATACCGATAACAGCTCACTGCAGTACTCCAAAGCAACCTCTCTATTTCTTTTCCTAGAAAAAAAAACCAGTACATGGAGATGCTGTATCCACTGCATTGCAACGCAGATTGCACAAAGACTCCAGTATGTAGAGACATATATTGGAGCAATACATATTGCACAGCATGTGCAAGCAGCATAAGGCAACAGCTAATATCATGCCTGCCTGCCTGCCTGCCAACCGCCACAAACGCTCTTTCTTCTTCTAACGTTAACTCAGGGAGGAGAAGAAGAGGCAGGGAAGAAAATCTCAGCTCGGGAGATGAAAAGTTGCTGCTGCATACGAAGTGAGATGTGTTCTATAAATAGATTGTCATAAGGAAAAAGGTGAACTCTATTTATAGATGGCTATTAAACTGCGAAGGAATCACCAAAACGAAGGAGAGAGATTGTAGCATAAAAAATCACACACATTTGGAAAAAAAGGGAAAAGGGCTAAATTTTTAGAGTAACAGATGAAAGATATTTTGAAGAATATGATTTGAAATAAAAAAATTATTAATGCTTTTCAAATTTGCACTAGAAGAAAGATTTGAGAGATTCCTTTGAAAAGATAAAAGAATATATAGTTAAGACAGAAAACATACAATTTTTTGCATCTGTTCCATTCTGTGTTAGAAATTGGACTAATTTAACGCTGCCACAATTGAGAAAAGAGACCAGTTTTATGTTAATATCTTTTTTTCTTACATTACAAAACAATATTCCATCTGCTGCTTTATCATGTGTTATCTAGAGTTTGTTGGATATTTTGTGTGTGTGGGGGGGTTTCCTTTTTATTTGGTGTGGGGGGGAGGGGGAGGGGATATTGTTTTGAAAATACAGTATTGGAAAGACAAGTTGAAAAGTGTGGAGATATAATGTGGGTTGGTAATCTGGGAATTAGGAGAGGATCCAAATAGGGATTCCTGGGAGCACACATCAAAGCGTACAAATTTAAAATTTAAAGGCACGGTTCCTAACTATGTATAAAACCATGTAAATATAGCTACCTCTATAGAGCTCTACAGAAAACTTGCATGCAGTTTTAGTATTCAGTCTGTTTCAGAGTTTATACATTTACACAATGGTGTACTACATTAGTATGTAGAGCAAGCTTAAAATCTGAATGTTTAGACTCTAAGCATGCGTAAAAGGCTCTTAGTATGAATACAAGGCCCTAACCATGACTACAAGGGTCTAAGTATGAGTGCAAAGCTCTAAGTATGAGTACAAGGCTCTAAGTATGAGAACAAGGCTCTAAGTATGAGTGCAAGGCTCTTAGTATGAGAACAAGGCTCTAAGTATGAGAACAAGGCTCTAAGTATGAGAACAAGGCTCTAAGTATGAGAACAAGGCTCTAAGTATGAGTACAAGGCTCTAAGTATGAGAAGCAGGCTCTAAGTATGAGAACAAGGCTCTAAGTATGAGAACAAGGCTCTAAGTATGAGTTCAAGGCTCTAAGCAAGATTTCAAGGCTCTGAGTATGAGTACAAGGCTCTACATTAGAATACCAGGCTCCAAGCATGAGTACAAGGCTCTAACAATGAGTTCAAGGCTCTAAGCATGAGTACAGGCTCTAAGCATGATAACAAGGCTCTAAGCAAGGGTATGAGGCTCTAAGTATGGAAACAAGGCTCTACGTACGAGTACAATGCTCTTAACCATGACTACAAGGGTCTAAGCATGACTTCAAGGGTCTAAGCATGACTTCAAGGGTCTAAGCATGATAACAAGGCTCTAAGCACGAGTACTGGCTCTAAGAAATAGTACAAGGCTCTAAGCACGAGTACAGGCTCTAAGAAAGAGTACAAGGCTCTAAGCACGAGTACTGGCTCTAAGAAATAGTACAAGGCTCTAAGCACGAGTACAGGCTCTACTTACGAGTACAATGCTCTTAACCATGACTACAAGGGTCTAAGTATGAGTACAAGGCTCTAAGCAGTGCACGAGTAAAGGCTTTTTCCTTTCTTTTCTTTTTACAAATTTTTAAAATGCATATCCATTTTCTTTTTCAAACATTTTACACATCAGCTATATTATCCTATAATTTTTTCTTCATATAAAAGTTCTCTACACATTCTTGTATGTTATTTGCATCCTTGCCATAGTCGATCTGAAAGAAACACAAGTGAACCATGGCTGTCAGTATATAAAAGACAGGACAGATGGCCACTGTTCCATCATCACAGAGAAGCCAAGTCTATAAATATTTTTCTTCTTCTTTTGTTTTCCTATTTTATTCTTTCCTCTCTTTCTCGCCTTCTACATCTCTCTTGCTTCTCAATCCTGGTAAATTGAAAATAAAACATATGACACATCAAAATAAGCACAAGCAGAATTGTTTTGTTTTTTTGGCATAAAAAATGTGAATCATGAACAAAGAATGCTTTTTGCATATATTCTTTGACGAGTTATAATGTCAGAAGACAATGGTCTACTTTGATAAAGTCAAAAAAATAAGGTGTCAGCCAAAATTTCCACTCTCTATTTAACAGTTTCCAATTATACACAACACTCAATGTACATGACATGTACACAACAAGCTACGAGGGGGGAAAAAAGCCAATGTTTCGGTGCAACGTGAGTAATGTACGCAATAAAATATTACTGTATGTCGAAAAATCACGCCGAGTCAAAATGCCACATGCAGATGGCACCGTACTTCACCCGACAAATTGGTTTTGTAAATTCGATTATAACTTCGACGACAGCCCATACATTCAACAATGATTGTATGAAATGATAACTTCTAATTCAATATGCCAGATGGATATTTATATATATGGAAGTTAAAATGCAATGTAATGTCTCGTAAATTAGTCAAACTGTACATGTTGCAGGACTTTTCAAGAAAGTGTGCTCATTGCAAGAGGAAAGGTGATATTACAGAGTAGCATTGTAACCAAGTGGGATGGACAGGAGGGGTACGGTGCTGACTTGTCATATGAGTTTGCCTTAAACTCTAACCCCCCTCCCACCCCCTTCCGCCCCCTCCCACCCCCTTCTGCCCCCCTCCCACCCCCTTCCGCCCCCAACCTCCTAGTCCCCACCTCCCTGCTTCTTCTTCAATCTCTGTACATAATTTGTTGGGTTAATGAGTACAGGGAACCTGCACTTTGTCAGAACTTCTTATTTTATTCATAAAACAAAACATTCCAAAGAGTATTATGTGTCCCACCAAGTTGTTATTGTATAAGTTTTTATGGTCTCTTGAAAAAAAATCCTTGAATTTTCTGATTTCAAACCAAAACCTACCAAATGCCATCTTGAAGTAAAATTGCATTAATTCATCCGATTATATATAAAGACAACAACTTGGTGAACAACATAAGAATTAACTAAGATCTACAGGTTCATTCTAATGCTTTAATTCTTCACTGTTATTTTGTGAGCCACGTTTAGCATCTGTAACAGGGTTGTTTTTTTTGGCACCGATGGACAACTTTATTACCAAGCCTTACAAATACAAACCAGGATACTTTATCGGGGCTGCGATCAAATAGTAATAATATTCCTGTTTCCAGTATATGGCAAACAAAGATCCTAAGGAACCTATCCGATTGAATTACGTCGAAGAAGAATCCACACAAAAAACGAACAATGTATACACTTTGGGTTGTAGAATGAAAAGGTAGGGCATTGACCTGATGGGTCCGTCATACAGGGCGCAGGTGTCAAAAGGTTACCAGTTCATTTCTACACACAGTAGAATGAGAGTGCTAAGGTTGTGGGGAGACAGGTAAGCGAGAAGCGAAGTAAAATAGAATATGTTGGAGTTGACTCGATTCTCAGAGATTCTGTCACCCCAAACATTTTCTTCATTTTATCACACTTGAAAAAGGGAAAACTTCAAAATTTTAACATCTACTTCATTACGTGAATAGAAAATAGTTCTCTAGTCCAGCTAGTACGAGCTATAATCTTGATTGGAATCTAATAGCAAAGTGCATCGATATATTGCTTGTTTTAAAACCAAATGAAAAAATAAAAGCTTGCTTAAAGTTTAAACTTTGATGTCAAAGTGAGACATGCAGTCCTATGTCCCTGACAAGACGTACAGTACAATTATGATTACAATAACTGCCGGCAATCAACTAGCTCAACCATCAAACCGATAAGATACTTTTTCTCAATCCTACATTCGACCAAAAATTTAAAAGCCTACTGTGCTACCTCCCCTAAAATTATGCTGTAGAGATATTGCGCTGCTTAAAAGAAGGAAGTTTGAGGGCTATGAGACTGACTGAAGTATCCTTAATTTTTAATTTTGATCCCACACAAAATGGAAGTCTAGACACTCTGGATGGTAGAATGAGAAGGGAGGGCATTGACCAGAGAAGTCCGGTCATAGAGGGCGCACAGTGTTAAAAGGTTACCAGTTCATTTTAGACACGGTAGAACGAGAGTGCTAAGGTTGTGGGGAGACAGGTAAGAGAGGAGCGAAGTAAGTTCTTAGTTTGTTTTTGCATAGTATTCATTGTCAACTGTATGCTGTGCAGCACTAAAATGTTACTTGTGTTGTGATGATATAATAAGTAACATACATATCCATATATGATAGGAATAAGTACCAGCAAAAACAGAAAGCAAGCTAGTACTGAAACGACATAAAGAATCAGGTTTCAGAAAACAGATAATGCAACACAGAAGATACATTATTTGCTTTGGTGATAAAAAATTTCCGTCGGTTTCGCATTCATTTCGTTTTCAAAATATCTTGTGATCGCAGATATATAACTATGTAAAATATGTAACATTTAAAAAGATACTTTTAGCAGTACACTAGTTTGTTGCGGAAGAACATACTAGGTGAAGTACACTTCCTTCTCTTCACAAATCCACAACAGGAATGCTAAAACCAGGCATGATTCGAAAGAAGCAATCCTGTCACACACAAAAAATGTGCGATAAATGGTAGATTTTTGGGGAGGGTGCGCAGTGACCTTTGAGAGGGTCGTTGGGAGCTCAGAGCTCAGGTCAGGGTAGATCAAAGTGCCTATGTATAGGAGACGAGTACAGGAAGGGTCAAAGTCAATAGAAACAATACACCAGCAACTATAGTGTTCCTTCTTCAAGAGGACGTGATCCTAAAGAACGCATGTATGAGACTCAACTATCAGGAATTTTACAAATTACATAGAGTCAATTATCTTTGATTTTTGTAACAAAATGTTCTGTTGGTTTTGATATTCTCTTTCAAATATGTAATGATATTCTATACAATGGAAATGTTCCATTAAAAGTAACTTTACACCAACAGTGACTATGTTCCTCCAAGAGGAACAGGATGCTAAAGGGCACAAAGAGACTCAACTTACAGGAAAGTTTAGATTAGATTCATGGCAAAAATTGTCCCAGGTTGCTTTTTGTAACCAATTTTTCCGTTGATTTTCCATCTAGCGTTCGTTTTCAAGTGTTTGTGCTTGTTTTGTAAATTCATGTTGCATTGTGAAAGTAATAATGTAAATATGAATGTCAATAATAAATGTAGCCGTGTAATTAGCAACGGTCAGCAACAAGAGTACAAGTATTTCTCAAATATTCAGCTATAAACTAAATCCAATCTAAGATGAAAGGATCCTTTACCGGTCAACCAGTATTGGCTAGAAATATGCTAGAAATGTCCAATAATGGTCATTCATACGTACTCCAATTTCAACAAGCATTTTTTACTATACCGCACTCAGTCTTTTTTTCCCCCCTTCTCAACAAAACAGTTACTTTGTCTAATTTAACTCTCCCCAATGGAACCAGGAACCCGAAACACCTTCCCAAGTCAAAAAGGATACTATCGGGCTGTGCACTAAATATGAGGACTTTCTTCTGAAAACTGAAAACAAAAAACAAGGTCCTGATCACAACAACAGTTCCCGAGCTAATTGGGTCAAAATGAAATCCGAGCACAAAACCAACGTTTTGAACACTTTGGATGGTAGAATGAGAAGGGAGATCACTGGCCTTAGAGTCTGCTTGTATAGGGTGCACAGTAATAAAAGGTTACCAGTTCAGTTTGGACACGGTAGAACCAGAGTGCTGAGCTTGTGTGGAGACCGGTAAGTGAGGAGCCAAGTCAATTTGGAGGTACAGAACCACCAGGAAAGTACCGTTGAAAATTAACCTCTCTAGCAGCTTTTAGTTTGCTAAAATTTGACGCCAATAAGTACAGTACTGATGATCTCAGGAAACAGATGAAAGTGGAAGAATATATACATTCTTTCCTTATTGTGAAAAATTTCTGTTAATTAATCAAACATTAACCTGAAACATTCATTTTAAATATGTTGTGATTGTATGCAAAGTAAATGCTACATATAAATAAACATTATACCAGCAACAAGACCTACAGAGCAGCCATTTATATCCAAAATGGGTTCTTAGAATCTCTGTTATATATAATCCTTTTAATCTTTCAACCTTCTAATCCTCCATCTTATTTCTTATTTTGTTCATGCTTTCATGATTGTACATTTTACGTCTATTGTGTATCATTAGTATGTGTCCTATTTATAAACTGTGTAATTTATACTGGAATAAAGAAATTGAACTGAACAACAACAACGTTCCTCCAGGAAGCTAAGATACTATTAAAAGGACAGCTCAATAGGTCTAGATTCAGATTTCAGGATATAGACTACACAGAAGAAATGTTTTTTTGCAGAGTACTCATTAATTCAAATATGTCATGATAGCGATATGAATATGTTATGTCAGAAATGTGACACGGTCAGCAAAAATCAATGTTCCAACGAAAGATCGGACGCTAAACGACAGAAGCTGAACTTGCAGGTAAAAGATCACTGGGGCAAACGACGACAACAACGTTGAAACTGAAAATCTCTGTACGAGGCAGTCTCTTTCAACGATTCAGTTGACTCCTGTTTACGATCAATTATAAACATGACATCATACGATTAAAAAAAACCAACACAAAAGAAAAGGAAGCCTCCTAATTAAATTTTTTAATCTTTAGTACCTCCCAAATATAACCATCACTTTCATATTCAAGTAATAAAGAGATACTGTAATTTCTATGAAGGTTGATTTCTGATCCTTCAACGCTCCTTTTCCAACATACTCAAGTGCAAAGTATGTCAAGTGTCCATGCAATGACACGCAGGAAATGTAGTAACAACTTAATTCTCCATCAATTTATGTAATCTCTCCTAACTGCAGAATATTAGTTAAATATTTTAATTATATATTTCCACTCTCCAGAAAACATATTCCTCTTCTCCAGAATTTTAAGAAAGCCTGATATATACTAAATAGTGACTTGAGCGATCCTTTTCCCTGTCTTTCTTATTGCATACTGTATATCTACACAAAACGACATAAATGCAGTAAATATATATCCCAAAAAAGTTCCGTATGACAACTGTTGCATAAAATGCCAGCATGCATACATCATATATGCTGTGCTGTAATGCTCTGCGTTATATATATATATTGAGGAGCCTTGTGCCGTGAGTTGACTTACAACTGCTGCTAGTACGACATATGCCGACTGTGAATGTCATCTTTGCAATATCTACGGAGTTATTTTTAGCCTTTCCATTGCAGCTAGCCTGCATACATGTCATGTATGTATATATATATACTGTATATATGCAATACTGTGCGGACTTTTGGTTACCGGTGTGCGTACGTGTGTGTGTGTGTGTACGTGTGTGATACAGTGCGTTTAGTCGGAGAATATATATATGAGAGGGGAGACTGGAATATTAACAACAACAAGAAAGATTTGAGGGGCAAATTTCTCGACGACCACATGGACGGAATATAAGCTCATTTGAAAATACAGTGCATGTAGTGTGAGGGAGCTGGCTGATTATATTTGCAGTACACTATGGTACACACTGTTGTAGTGACTAGGCAGGTCCTGTTGGTTTATAGATTCAATTGCACTGGAATGCATTCGAATGAGAAAAGAAGAAAAAATAAGAGAAAAGAAAACAGGAGGATGGAGAATGGAAAGAAAAGTTACTTATATTCTTACTTAAAAAATAAATGTATTTTTATGTTTCAGTGGAGTTATAATAATATGAATGTATTAGTTATAATAAATAAAGAAAGCTGGCTGTTAGATAGGAGGGGTGAAGTCCTGAGGGGAGTGGGCGTGGGAGGGAGAGGGGCTGCTTTAAATCAATGAGACAAGATTAGCTGCTTGTTTTTGCTTCTTGATTAAATCTATTCCACATGCAGGTATAAACAATATTTTGGTAGATGAAAAAAAGTGTCAAAAAAAATTTCTGTCTACTCCGTGAATCTTAAGTAGATGAATTCGAGTACGAGAAAAACAGAACACTTGAATAAAAAAAAATTTGAATAAACAAATAATACAACTTTATCCAATCTGAGTAGAAGAGTTAAAGTGCATGCGCCTATGGCAAGCCAAATATGCACAATATTACCTAGATAAACAGGTTTTCCAACACACTGTTTGTACATACAGTAAACCCTTAGTGACTGCATCACCGTATGTACATACAGTAAATCCTTAGTGAATGTATCTCTGTTTGTACACACAGTAAACCCTTAGACCAAGCCCCCTTCCACCCCCTCCCTCTACTTGCCCACCTTCAAATGTCAGTCGGGAGAGGGGGCTACATTCAGCCGAAAGAATAAGACCACCTTATCAAACTCACCAAAAACTTAAAAGTATTTATTAGCACATCCTAAACTTGTCTAAATTTTTAATTTTTGTCTGGGTGGACTTCTTTCAGAACCCCCTACATGGGAGCTGATTTCTACAACCCTGAGACCACACACCCGCCTTCATAAAATCCTTCATTTACTTCTGGCTTTTACCACATAGGTTTAGCCCCTAACTAAATCAATCAAGAGATTTTAGAATTTGCTGCCCCTTCCCCCCCCCCCTCCTTTAAACTCTTGTACATCCCACTGACAGTATGACAGAATGAACATGCTGCTTCTATTAATCAGATTTATCGTAAGGAACTGTTCATACTGTCAGTACCAGTGCTTTAAAGCATGATGTGAGACTACAGTATACAGTGGTACTAAGCATTACAAAATTATCCTAACTAAGCCGAAACACTGAATATATTATTAAATGGAGTCCAATCTGTTCTAAAAACTTACGTTACTGTTACGTAAACACTTTTAACAATATGATTCAAGAAAATTAGAGATTTTAAAACTTTCTCCTCATCATTTGAAAGAATTATGACTTGATGAGTCAAACTAATGAGTTTGTGTACATATGAAATTAAAGTTCAAATGTTATCAAACATTTCTTAATGTTTCTTCATTTTTCCTTTCATTTCAAACTCTCAGTTTAAATACAACATACGTGATCTTACAAAGTCACAAGTGGTTTCTGAGTGGGATAGCAGGGGGAGGGCAGGGGTAGGAGGAGGGGGAGGGGGAAAGAAAAAGAAGTACTTAAGTACTATAGATTTGATGGATGACAAGAAAGTGCATCACTCACTATTAGGCTCAGATGTGTTGCACTTTCTTGACATATTCAGTCAGAAGGTTATAAAACACCACCCCTCTTCACCCCTCCCACCAAGCCCACCCACACAGTTATATCCGTCCACCGCCCACTTTTCAACCTGGCTAACTCCCACCTTCAGAATCTTCCTTTTTAATCAAGTTCATTTATTTCGGTTCGATGACAGGCATGGTACTTTTTATACCCTTGCATGCTCTGGGCTAAATTATAAATACCTGAAGTACAACTTAAATTCAGCCTTAGGAAACACTAAGAAACACACACACAAAAAGCCACAAAAGAAAGAAAAAAACAGAGATTAAGTCTTAACAAGCCACCCGAAAGTAAGAGAAGAAGGGAGGGAACACCCACAGATGGACGGATGGACGGGCGGACAGAGTGAACCTGCACAAACTTGCTCGATGATGCATACATTCTAACAATGACTGTACTGTAGATCTCGCAAAATGTAATATCAATAAGGAATCCACCTGAGCAACCAAAATATCTCTAATCTGCCTTCAATGTATACAGTAGTTTGATAATGTATTTCTGTTTAACAATTTCTTTAAGTTTAAATCAAAATAATTAGTAATGACATGTCTAGTTTTCTTCTGCTTAAATGTTTATAATTTTTGGGTTCTTTCTCTTGCTTTTCTCTTCATTTTTTCTTTTTTCTTTTACAATCTCAAGATTAACTTGACCATATCCAATGCTGAAAAATATTTAAAGCGGACTCACATATATATATTCGTTATTTCATTTAACCATAAATTGGTATAACTTTCTACCATTACAGAAATTTACAAATTTGATCATTTACAAATTTGGAAGGTAGGGAAAGTGAGCACTGAAACTAGAAGTGGGGTCAGTAGAGGCATACACAAGTGCTACCATTTTCTTTTCTTTATTAATGACAATTGGGTTCAGCTTGTGTCTTCCTAGCTGGGGTAAGGTGAGATATGTGGGGGAGGTGCTGTTTATGACAATAGACCAATAATGGTTGTTGGGTTCTTTTCCTGGCTGGGGTGAAGTGAGAAGTGGGGGGGGAGGAAAGAGGAGATTTTTATGACAGCTATCTCTACCACAAAGACTGACGATGATGGCTGCCTTTGTATCTCAGAAACATAAAAATGCAGACAAACAAAAATCAAAGAATTTATGCTTTAAGTATTGTTTTGAGTATGAATTCCTTCCTCTGACTATACATATATAATAAACAAACCCATTCAAGTCTTTCAATTTTTAAAACACAGGAACAATCGCCTGCAATTGTCAAAATAAAAGGTTAATTGCTTAGATTTATGAACCTGTTTGGGCACAATATTGTAGTATCACTTCCTTCCTATTCCCACCCCATAACTCTTGGGTGGTCTTTACACAAACACATGCGTGCACTATAGAAAAGAAACAAAGCAATAATTTATGCATTTATATTTAAGCACTCATTTACTGTTGGGGACTGCACTTGACTATCTTCTGTATGTATACATTTAGAAGATTAAGTATTACTAGGTCTGGTCACACAGATTGACATGAAAGCAGGAACAGTATCAGACACACAGACCTGCCACCACTACATACTAAACCATGATTTTAATGCACATGGATACCAGTGAGTGACCAGTGAATGTGCAAAATGCTATACACATACATGTACAAAATTGGAGAAACTGCTATGTACACTAATGATGCAAAGATAATACGTTAAAGACATTGAAAACTCGCCCCAAACCGCGTGTGGCCATCTGAAAAAGTTAACTTTCTGTTGCTTGCAAGTGACGTTTTGTTTGTGTCGTTACAAAATGCAGACAGTGATGAAACGTGATACCTTAATTGTTATCTTAAGCTGGACCTGAGATGTCCATCGCTGTATGGTTTGTACACTGTGCTGTGGGCATTGACCGCAGCTGTATGCACTGACTGTACACTAGTGTCTAATTATCGACGATAGCAAGCTGTGTGTGTATTTTCTGGGACCGATGGGTGGTGTTTAACAATTCTGTTACACCTCATTCGAAACTAGGTCAAATTACCGGCATTAGACGTTTCCTTTTGCGCGAGTCTTCACACCCTTTAACCCATTCTTGGTACATGTATATTTAACGTTTTTTTTTATAACTTAATAAGAAACAAACTTTCTAAAATCCAAAACAGCTCCCGCCACAAAATGTGATTTTAATACTATTCCTGGAGATGCAACACTCTATACTCCTCTGTTATGTGGTTGTGAACACAATCATTGTGAATTTTAGTGTAATTTAACAAGATACAATACATTGTACAAAGCATTGTTAGCAAGATCTGTTGAAGGTAGACACAGACAAGCTAGACACCAGACAATAATAAGTAATATCTGATTGGAATGAATAGAAACAGACTTATTCAATAGAGGTCCGCTTTTTAGCTTATAAAAGGTCTATTTTTAAAGGTCTATTTTTAACTTTCAAAGTTTACTCTCTTTTTCACAATTGAACAATTTACACAGTGGTCATCTCATTATTTCAGATCTGTCTGTTTTCACACCAAAAAATATAATTGCAAACCAAATCACAACAAACATGAAAACGACCAGTCTTTGCTTCATACAACGTTAACTTGCCAAACGGGCAAGTTCTGCATACCATCAGTATATTGTCCCACAACGTACTGTAGGTTAGAAAGTCAAAAATGGTCACACAACATTTTAGAAGCGTGTGTAGCTTTTAAACATCGGTAGGGAAACAGTTTAAGTTCTTGGGGGTTTGTTTTCGAGCCTCCAGAGTAACCTTAACTAACCGTAAAGATTGTAATAAATTTTCTACTGCAATTTCACAATTCAATATCACTGAAGACTGTATGATAGGCTTACTATACAGCATTCATGAAAACATAAGACTTGGTTTACCATTTGAAACAATGAGAACACACCTTTTCCCTTCCCTTACCTTCCCCCCCCCACCCTAATTTACCTTTACACAATCTTTCTGGGTGAGAGTATCAGCGAATTACATGTGTGCTTAATGTATGTGTCTTTGAACTTAGGAAAAGACAATGCTGCCGACGATGAATAAGTTATTACTGTAACTAAGTAACCATTCTTCCAGCTGGCCTATCGTGTAGTGCCAGTGGTCAGACAACCGTCAATATTGAGTTTCCCTGAGCCGACGGGGTGACCCCATTTATGTTTGAACTGACACTGCTTAGACAAATCCCGAGCATTCAAATGAGTCACAGAAATATGACCAAACAAAATCAGTGCAAGGTTCCTTCTTACCTTTACGTGTACTCTTGTGAATGTGGAAGTTTGCGTGTCCGCAGTACAATGAACACTAAAGCGGTCAATTTGGCTTTTGCTTAAACAACTGTCAAAAAGCGTTAGTACAGTCTACTGGGCTAAATATGCTATGATCATGGTATCATACAATTGTTTAGTACAAGGCAGGGAGCTGTTGCATTATAACAGCTCCATACTAGTTACCAGAGGGAATGTCAATAGGGTGCAAATTAGTACAACCACTTTGACAAGTGGGAGGGGGGTTTGTTTTGTTGCCGTCCATCTGGAGAGCATGTACTTCGAGCACTCTCCAATCATGACATAGGATATACTGTACTTAGCATTTCAGAGATTGTTAATGAGAACACCACGTATATACCCGATCTTTCCATTTTACGATCGCATTCCTTTTCAATTTTGTGGTATTTTCGACAACTGATGAGATGTCCTTTTCACAAATAACCAGACATGTCCCACATGAATTGAGTTTGTTAACAGCTTTTGGCACTGTCCCAACCTCCATAAAACAAAGCATATCTTTAATTCAGAAAATGACAATGTCAAGGGTTCATTGGCTTTGTTTCATAAGAAAATTCAAATAGCTCTTCACCCTCTGTTGGTTTCCATAACAATGTCATTGACCTTTGACCTTACCTTCACACGAATAGCCCTGTTTCAGCAACCCCCAGAGCATTTCTGTACAGTGATGACAAAACGTAGGCTTGTGGAAAGTTTTTCTGACAAGGTTGTGTCCTGGCCCTATCTCTATCTTCTTTTTCGCAGGGTCCAGATCGACTAGGGTCCCAAAGAGGCTCGTGGCCGTTGAATAAGCAGCCATGTTGTCTGACATGTTTTCTTAAATGACGTCTTCAAAGCATATCTGAATGGAATGAATAGAAACAAACTTATTCAATACCGGTCTAATTTTTAGGTAATAAAAGGTCTAATTTAAATTTCAAAGATTACTTTCTTTTACAAAATTGAACAAATTTATACCGGTCATTTCATTATCTCAGATCTGTCCATTTTCCCATAAAAAACAAAACTTTCATTGAACCAAATCACAACATGAAAAGGACATATCTTTGCTTTTACCTTGTAACTTGCCAAAATGGGCATTTCTAAATATCATCAGTATATTGCCCCCAAGAAAGGTTACAAAGTCAAGATATGGTCAAACAAATTTTAGAATACTGACATATTTTTTAGAACGTTATCATATCTGGTAATCCATTTGGCATCCCATAGATTAGCAAGCTTTAGATGTAAAAGATTCAGCCATTAATCTGACATGTATGGAAAATACACCACTTAGGCTATATACATTGACTGTGAAAGTATGATAAGCCTAGTCTAACAAGTAAAGCTTTTGTTATGGAAAAGGTACATAACTTATTACAACATTTGCAACATCCGATATGACATTAATGGATTGATAGTACAACCTTCTTCGTGTTCACTGTTCACATGTATTTTTGCGATGTAATATTCAGACATATTCAATCAACTGTATACATGGGTTTGGAACAGGGCCGGGATAGGGAACCAGAGGGGAAAAGCTGTCATCTTACTTGTGAAAGTGAGTGGTGAACTTTTGTTTCTACACCTTCCAACCCCCCCCCTCCACCCCTCCCTCCCTTTCCACTGTGCTAAATAGGGGTAAAACCCCACCATATTGCTGGATCGTTCTGCACCAATTGTAGCATCAAAAAGAGTGTCAGGCAATCAAATGATTACATTTGACTTTTGTACGTACTAAACACAGTACAGTATGTTGTAGTTCTTGAGGTATATCTTGGAAAATGTATATATTGTAAATGTAGCATATAGTACATATATATTGTACGTATATTTTTCAGATGACATATAGCAGCCTTCCTAACAAGATTATATGACAGCTCTAAAGGCACGCTTAAATCTCCTTCCCCCCCTCCCTCCCACAGGTATTGGGCATAAAATAAGATCCCTCTACAGAAGGACCCCATCTTCAGTAGCCACATCCCTCCTTCCCGGGCTCCTCCTCCTTCCTTTCCCCATCCTCAAAACACTTCTAGAAGCTTCCTATGCCACATTAGGTTGTGAAAATAAGTGTTTGCCTTTAACATATCTTTTGCACTAGTAATAAACTGTAGCATGTGGGTTGCTCTACCAGGTACCTTGCACACATACCCAGATGCTTTGAAATCCAGAAAAACAAGTTTGACAGAATTCCAACAAGCTTGTATAATTACAATTTTTTTATATTTGCATATTATGCATGTATGATATAACAAAAAAAAATCTCATAGAATTGTGGTTTGAAACTATATCGTCCAGAACAGCTCTTCATTTCCAATAATGAAGAAAACATCAAAACAGGTTGAAAACTGCAGATTGGCAAAATTTTGGAATATGAAAGTTAGAGGACCTGAAATTTTGAGCCTATTCTAGCAGGATCTTCTCCAGCGGTGAATCACTGAAATGGAAATTTTTTAGAATTCTAGAAGAATCATACTGTATTTTTCTGTACATAATTTCAGGTATAAAGTAAAGATAAATTCAAAGAAACAATTTTATTTATGTTTTTTTTTTTGGAGGGGGGGGGGCAATTATGTTTTGAGTATATATACTCAGTGCATTTAAGTTACATAAAAACACCCAAAACTGATGACCAACTGCACAACAATTCTGTAACTCTCAATTAGACTATTATCCACAAACAAATTTCTATCCCCATGATAAAAGCTACCAGACTGCTTTTACACAAACTGCTAAATCTATAGTTCTACCATGATATATACTCCTTACAGGAAAAAAATTCTTAAGACAACAACAAAAAAACACATCCCCAAAATTGATCTACCGAAGATAAAAGAACTGAAAACCAAGCGTATAAGAACACAAAACATCCATGTCAATTTTTATTTAGAATCCAAAGTTTCCATGATTCAATTTGAGAATAAAAAATTTAATTTAATTGTCAAATTTAATTAAAAATAACCTATCATTCCAAGAACAAATTCTCCTCCTACTTTAGGGCAACAGGCCACACATGACTTCAGCATCCGTATTTAAACAAAGCTCGCAGTGAGCAAAATGCCGTCTCTCTAAAATAAAATACTAAAAAAAAAAAAATACTGTCATTTTCTCCTCAAACGTGTGCATATAATTGCCACGAGAAAAGAGCAACATATAACCCCCCAAAAAAATGAATACTTTAACGGCCGACTTCAATCTAAAAATAGCTCCCCACAGTTTTCATCTATGTCTCAGTTTTTTGCATGCAAGCAGCCTGTGGATAGAGGCTACCTCGCAAGGAATTAACAAGTCCTCGATGAAGAAACGCATCAATTTTTCAAGACGAATCGAATTGGAACTCTCGACAAGGTTTGGCTGCAGTTTCTCTCCCTATGAAGAGTATGGTGTGTGCTAGTGTACATTTATATGTATACACACATATATACGTACATACGGAGCGTGCGTGTGTGTGCGTGCTTGTGTGTACAATAATTACCGCATGTCTGCATTTCGTGAGTGCTGTCGTCCTGGCAGCATATGTCGCTCTAGCTAGCTGCGTTAGGAGTAGTTCTAGCCGAGACTTGAAGCAGCCCTGCTAATGAGCGTCGTGTATATGCGTGTGTGTATCTTAGGAATCAATCTCACTGCGTGTCAGTCTGTTTATATCATATATACCGATGACGGGTTTGAAGGATTAATTACCGCGGCTCGGCTTCTGCCAGGGTATATAGCCATTCTTTCGTACGCAGTTATATGACCGTGATGCAAAACGGAACATAGTTACAGCCTTCGATTCCTGAACAGTAAATATTGAGCATAGGATGTACTGTACTTGGCCTTGTAATACTACTACTGCACATGTATGCTAGATAGTACCGTACCAGACGTTACAATATATATATACGACGCAAAATTTCGACCTTTTCCTCTGCAGATGAAAACATAATTAATTTATGACATTATTGGATGATTTGGCATTGAAAATTTGTACTAGTATGTACAATGAAATCAGGTTTTTTTGTGAGAACACAATTTCAGGATGCTTAATTGTTTTCTAGCTTCAAGTTGATATTGATCACAGCTTGAAATACTAGCCTGAAATGACAGATATATATGTATATATACAGAGTTGTATTAAGAGGTACAGTATGTCTTATGATGCTGTGTGCTGTTTTCTTGTTTAACCTACAGTGCAAATTTTTATAAAAATTAATTCAGTTCAACTCTTCACTTTTCTTTCTCCAGAAACTGCTTCACATATACGATAATAAATCAAAAATTGTTTGTAATAGACACCAAATTTATGTGATACTATAATCATTTGTCTTCTATTTTGGCATTTTTTTTCTGTGTTTTCTAGTCTTACAAATATAAAATTTCAAGACTAGGATTACACCAATTGTTTGCATCTTGCTACGTAGATGAAAGCAAGTGCTATAAGAATTCTACTGGCTAAAAATCAAGGTCCAACAGTAAGCATTTTCCTGAATTATTGCATATATGTAAATTACATAAGTACATGTACATATGGGAGCTACTTATGAGGGCAGCCCCAATAAATATTTGCTGATTATAAGCAGGAAAACGAATCCTGCAATAATAGCTACCAAAATCATGCGGATATTTTTTCGAGTTACAATTGTTACCTCACTTATTATGTTTGTTGTTAATATCTACCCAGTGCAAAATGCCAATGGCTTTTTTTTTTACTGTACTGGCAAAAACAGAGATCCACTGGGAATTTAGCCAGTTAAATAACCTGAATTTCTAGGCCTGGAATTGGAACTATACTCCTCAAACGCATAAACTGTAAATGCAAGACTAAAAATAACAAACGGCATGAAAAAAAGTTAAATTAACCAAAACTCATACTGTACATCAAAAACCGCTGCACATATTTGTGCTGAAGTTGTCACTCTCTGATGGTGTAACAATACATGTAACCATGCTACACCAATAGACAAAAGATAAGATACTTGGATTCCTAGAACCCTAACCTGTCTTTCTTTTTTCTTTTCTTTGTTTTAGATCCAACGTCTATCAGGAAAAATTAAAAATTGCTTTCAATTCATATTTATATATGTACACAAACACAAATGTTTGGTACACAAAATTACAAATAATTAATTATGATGGACACTTGAGAAACAAACAAATATTGTTAATCAGTCAGGCTATGTAATGACCAAGATAATAAAAAAATGGGAGGGGGGGGAGGTGGGATAGAAATAAGAAACAAGAAAATTAATGTAAAACAGCAAAAGATCATAACCAAATCTAAATAACCCTTATAGTATCTATAAACTGATTTAAAAGATGAGATGTTTTGCCCCAAGAAATACAGAGCACATGCTTTTCATTTCCAGTAGACATTGAGAATATACCAAAAATATGATGAACTAAGGTCACAATCGTCACTCCAACAGAGTTGGCATGATATCCGTGCTTTACATAAGCCAGTATTACCGTTCTTTGTCAGCAAAATATTATCACGCTGCGCCCAAAAGTAACAGACCATTTTGCTAAATATTTTTGCAATGCAATACTGGATAAATTATTCCCTACGATTTGGTTCAAATTGTTTTATTTTGCAATTACTAGTATCCTACACCATCAGCTGTGCGTCAAGCTTGATAGATAGTACTTACAATGTTATATCTTAAATTGAATAAAAAGCATACAATGTGCTAAATATGCTAAATTATGCTAAAATGTGCTAAATATGCTACTAAACTGGTCATTAAGTTAGTTACAACACTTCTTTTTCAGCGTTTTCTTCTTTGATAGCCTTTGTGTATTATTCATGAGTTTGGGAGCAACCTTTTGTTTTCACAAGTTGCCATGACGACATAACACTAAAACAAGACAGTCTTCACTAAATTTTAATATCACCAAGCAATGGTAATTTTTTCTTCTCCATGATATATAATCCTCTTAGAATCAAAGTTCTCAGAAACCAGAAGCTAATCTGGAGAAGAAGAAGAAAAAAAAGGGCTTCACGCTTCACTAGCTCTCACTTGGAACTTGAAGTATTACCGTGGCGACAGATTGTACTAGCGCAGCAATTGCTCTTAACAGGATGCAGCGTGCATGATGAATATATATATCTGCATACCATCTCCCCTGAATTTCAAATGCACACTAGAACTGTAACGCTTTACGGTTTAGGAGTGAACTATCGTCAAACATTCTTTCACGCTTGTGTTTCCTGGAAATTACATTTTACCTGATTGATATGAGGTATAAATTGACGTGCCCACAGAGCAGGCGGGCACATAGATCTCAATATATATATATATATCGGGTGTGATCTAGCTCGTCTTCATGGTTTAACATTTCAAGGCTGCTTGCGTTAATTAGCATGTTTGGTCAAACGACACAAGCCATGCATAAGGCTCTTGTCTTCCATGAGTCCACGGTCTAGTCCCCATCTAATGTATGCCTCGGTAGTGCAGATATATATATTATACACAGAAGAAAATTATAACGGGCGATGAAAAAGTGAAGGTAAATTGTAGGAAGGGACAAAACAGAGAGATAGAGGATAATTATAATATGAGCAAAGAAAATGGGAAAGGAGAAAAAAAAGGGGGAATATTTATGGGCAGTTTTTACTAGAAGAATCAAAATTATGAATTTCAACCTTTTGTAGACATCCAGCTATCTAAGTTTCCCAATGAGTAAATTCAGGGCTCGCTGTATAGCATTCCAGCAACCCTATAAAGCCAGAGTAGGGGAGGAAGGGGAGGGGGAGGGGTTAGAATATAAACATTTACTTGATATCCTGTATCAAACAAACACTACATATCCCTTACCATGTTCCTTACTGTACCGGTACTTTCGTCTCAAAAATCAGAGGGGAGGGGGAGGGGATGGGTTAGATATAAACGTTGCCTCGATATCCTGTATCAAACAACCAAGTGCTATAATCCCTGACCTTGGTCTTTACTGTACCAGTACTTTCAACTCCTATTTCAGAGGGCAGGGGGCAAGGGAAGGGGGATGGGTTAGAATATAAACATTGCCTCCATATCCTGTATCAAACACTATACCACTAAATCCGTCGTCTTATAGCATTTCTCTTGTTAAACTAAATAAGTATCACACCGTGACATTTAGTCTTGTTAGACTAACCACCCTGATCGTCTGCGATAAAATCTGGATGGATTAGAAAACCACTAAGAATAATTGCTGGCTTGCTTGAAACTAATTTAAGCAAATCTTTTTTTTGAAATTCTGAAATTTGGCATTACATTGTACAGTTATACTCACCAGAGAAATCATCACAAAGAGGTTGCTATGGTTACTGCAGTGAGTTCTAACACACCTTCCCTCACATTTTTCATACATTTTTGCTTTGATTTTGATCAAATTAATTCCCAACAGGAATTGATACTGTACAACCACCCTCAGTGCTGTACAACATTGGCTTCCGTTGTAAAAGGGTTCAAGTAAGGGTTAGCATTTTTTCTTTTGGTCGTAAAATGTGAGAAGTAAAATCCTCACTATCACTATAATCTTAGTTATTGACAGTTTGGTCCAAACAATGTTATACCTAATGTAACCAAAGTACTTATATCACAAAATGTAACAGTTACATTTCTGTAATAATACTTTTAACAACTATTTAGCCTACTGTGCAAACACGGCATTTCCCGCCAAGATGGTGGGGGCAAATATGCAGCCAGCAATCACGTTTGTGTTTTTGAAAACACTCTTAAATCATGCATACCGAAGCAATTACTTATGGTGATGCTAATAAATGGCTACGTTTTCCTCTTTTTCTCCCATTTTTGTGGGGGTTATCCTAAACACAATAATACTTTTAAAGGTCACAAAGACCTTTAGGAAGTTTAGGACAAGTTACTTTAATTCTGCCGCCGAGACAATATATTTTGGATGCATAAACAGGACATTCCTGATTTTTCAGGGCGTATTATAATCCTAGTTCAAGTGCAGTAGAATATTAACGAACATATTGTCATAAAAACTCCAAACTTCTTAGTTTGGGTATTAATTTACAAGTGATGATACCTACCTGTCTCAACTTTATCTTTGCATTTTTCTCAACTCCCTTTTAACAATTCCTCCTCCCCCTCCCCCTCCTCCCCCTCCCCCAAGCCACTGACCCTCCTAAAGGTCAACGGCCGTCAGCACTTTCTTCCTAATGTACCATTTGCAAAGAAAAGCTAGGCTAATTCTGGTAACAATTTCCTTTGTTAGGAATCAAGCTTGTTTTGATGTTGTTTTGCTGTGTTTTTGACTTCATCGTCTGGCACAAACATTTCTCAACAAGCTATTCGATTGTTGGAGAAGTATCCTGTGATTTTTGCGAACATGTTTTTTGATCTGTTTCGTCGTGGGCAGTAAATGATCAGCAATAATGTCATAAACATATCACAACTTACTTTTGGTGTGTGATAGTATTTCTAATATGGAGGTATCTAGGCGGCAAAGTTTGGAATCATCTATCACTTTCTAGACATCGTTTATCCCATAAAATTTTCGTGTCATTTAACGAGGCGGATGTTGTAGGTGGATTAATTGCATACTAATTTCATGCAATTCTTAATTTTGTAGGTTTTGATACAATTTTGGCAACGAATCAAAAAGATCTGTCTCTAAAACAGCCAATTAACTTAGCTTCTACAACTTAGGGACACCCACAACATGCTCACAAACATTAGACAAGCAGGAATGACCACGCAAAACTAAGACAAAACCAGTATACTACGTGGCGTTCCACATTCTCGCACAACTGGTACTAATACAAAACACATACTGTAGTAGGGAACCAAGGCAATCCTATAATGCAACAAACTGTATGCATGTCAAAGACATTTGAAATTTCATAAGTATTCTGATGTTACTTTTTTTTTTTAAAAGCCTGAAATCATCTGTTTGTTTACAAAACCTCACAAAATGACATCAAATAGGAAACAGCTGGATTCAAGCTAATGAAACTCCTCTCAGCTAGAATACTCTTTGGAAGGTGCGGAATGGTAGATATGTGCGAGAAAGTGGGTACGTGAGGTTGCAGATCAAAACTATTACACCAACTGTTGAAAGGTAGCTAGGTTTTACTGCATGTTTATAGCAGATATGTAATTAATCAGGAATGAAATAGTGTAAATTCCTCTTACTTCATGTCCACAAAAGTATCTGTTTGTGCATTATTAGTATCATAAAGAAATCGACTTGAAAAGCTGCTACCATTTCGCATGAAATGCAACATACTTTCTTTGTTCACTTGAAAATCACGTTACTAATCTCTGTCGTTCTGCAAATTGGCAACTTAGGAAAATCAGTTTGATGAGGAATTACCTCGATAATAAGACTTGTGAGATACTGGTCCATGCGTTTGTGACATCAAAGCTTGATTTTCTTAATTCACTTTTATTTGGCCTTCCTGATTCGACCATCAAGAAACTCCAAAAGATCCAAAACACCGCTGCCCGTATTGTGAAAAGGAAAGGAAGAAAGTGTCGCACCACCCCACTTCTGAAGGAACTTCATTGGCTACCTATCAGCTACAGAATCCAGTATAAAATACTTCTTCTCACCTTCTGTGCTCATCATCTTGAACGGCCTGTGTACCTGTCACAACTTCTCAGGCCATATACTCCAACTCGCACACTTCGTTCCTCCAACAAACTGTTTTTAACTGTTCCAAAACCATGATTGAAGAACTATGGTTACAGAAGCTTCCAATACTCTGGGTCTTATCTCTGGAACAAGTTACCAGATCACATTCGAACATGCTATAAACTTTCTACTTTCAAAAGTCTACTTAAGACCCATTTTTTCACTTGTTCTTTTGTAAATTAATTTACTTTCTCTGTAAAGCGCTTTGAGCAGTAACTTTTGTTTACTGATTTGGCGCTATATAAGTCTCATTTATTATTATTATTATTATTATTACTGAGGATACTATATAAGTAGTTAATACCCACCATGAGATAATTAATAAACAGCCTTATCCCCTAATCCTAATCCCCTAATCCTCAACAATGGTTGGGTGCAGTCTGGATGGTCAGAGTTTCTATGAAAAGGCCTTTTTTTTTAAAAACTTTTAGCAGTTTCTAGCAACTACTAGAATGCAATAGGCCAATACTGATGATCTTGAATTGAAAGTCCTTGCCAGGTTACATAACAACAACATAGCGTAAACTGAAAAGGGATGGTTGTCTACACCTGGAGAAGTAAACAGGAAATTTAATCTGCAAACCAACCAATGTGGACATAATATATTTGAACAGACTTGTGGTTTGTTTATGGTCAAGTGGTTCAAACTGACCACATTTTATCAATTGCCAAGCTTCCCAGTTAAGCATGAGTTGCTACGAAACCAAATTAAGTCAGAAAACCTGAAGTTTTCTTCTTCCAAGAATTTGATTAAGGGTGAATGGTAGTCAAGTGATACAAAAAAAATTATTTTATTGTTTTCAAACAATCTTCTGTTCAGTAATCATCTTTAATTAAAAATCTCATCAAAACACAGCAGTTTAAACCAAAGTTTAGACTATTTAAATTTGGTGAAGTTTATTTATCGCATCTGGCAAACAACTTTTTCTGGATTTTTCTTCTCCATCAACACAAGAGATTGAAAGCTACATCCTGCCTAACAATTTTTTTTTAAAACAAAAATTTTAACTTGTAAAAAATAAAAAGTTTTACTAATTATATGTATCTGGCAATAAGAGTTTTAAAAGGACCACTATACAATTTTGGTTCATGGTTCATTTCTTTTAACAAAAAATATCGGAGATATAATCTACCCACAGTCCACAATGAAAGATATTCTATTCAGTATACCTACTTACAACTTCATCTCTCTCATGTTAACATACAACACAATCTCTTTATGCCACCTATATGCATACAGCCTAAATAAATGTTGAATGTATCTCTCACATGTTAACATACAATAAATCTCTTTATGCTACCTATATGCAGAGATACAGCCTAAATAAATGATGAATGTTTCTCTCACATGTTAATATACAACACAATATGCAACCTATATCCATAGAATACAGCCTACATAACTGAGGGAAGGGTTCTCTCACATGTAAACATACAATAAATCTCTTCATGCCACCCATATGCATACATACAGCCTAAATAAATGATGAATGTTTCTCTCACATGTTAACATACAACACAATCTCTATAAGCCACCTATGTATGCATACAGCCTAAATAAATGTTGAATGTATCTCTCACATGTTAACATACAATAAATCTCTTTATGCCACCTATACGATAGAATACAGCCTACATAATTGGGGAAAGGATTCTCTCTCACATGTAAAACATACAGTTGTTTGTTTCTCACTTCCTATTATTGTATTTTTAATCATGTTCTTCTATAATTAGGATCAAGAGTAATTTACATGTAATGACGATTATTTATAAGATGATGTGCTCACTTGTCACACGCAGAAGGGCCTTTCAGTTCACTTTATACATCAGTACAATAAATACATACATACACACATACTGTTATACACCACATTGCCCACGCTACAGTCCAAGTGAACCATTCAAGGTAACGCATTTTATGTTATCAAACAAACTGGATGAATATAAAGTAATGTTCTGTATTATATTTATCTATTCTATTTATAAAAGAATCAATTTTGGTATCTGATCACAAGTCTACTAGATATTAACTAGAATTACCTTTGTGGAAGTGTGATTAGCAGCTGTTCAACTTACAAACCAATCACACTAAACAAAAGTACATTCTATCAACATAATACAAAGGTTGATGTGTCGATGGTTGGGCAACTATGGGATACCAACTAACACTTTTGATTCATTTGTTTCCTAACAGAGGAGCTTTAGAAAAAGATGAATCAACCTTCATACGTACTGTACATATTATATGTATGAAAATACGTCCATTTATCCTACTACGTAGTACGATGGTATACGGTAATTTCGCAATAGTAAGCACATTAATGTTCAAAAGATGACAATCTCGCTGATTTTGCTCAGCTGTTCCTTTCCATCCTTCTGCAAATGTGATTTCATCGATGGTTTGACCAGAGTCCGCCAGAAATAGACCGAATGATACTTTTAAAGGTCGGGTGTCAAACTGCTTAAAGCAAGGAAAATTTCTCTAAAGTCGCGCATGCGTTGAAGTTTACTGTACGTACTACATACATACAATTCTGTTAAATGGGGGAATAATCCAGGGAAGTGTCTCAGCATACAAACTTGATGTTTCCTTGCTTCAAATTTTGGCCACTTCTGTTCAGGATTTGTAGACGAAAGTTGCGATTCCAAAAGTGGTTAAAATTGGACTTAAAATTGAGCACAGGAACTGCAGTGACTATCAGTACAGCTGTACATATGTATAGCACAGTATGCGGATTTGGGGAACATGCGGAATTACCATATTCTACCGTGTACATGCTACGTACACTGCAGTACCTTTGTTTGTACAGTGTACCACAATATGCCATACCTGTATATAATAAGAATAATAATAATAATAATAATCATAATTATAATCATATATGAGACTTATATAGCGCCAAATCAGTAGACAAAAGTTACTGCTCAAGGCGCTTTATAAAGAAAGAAAATTAATTTACAAAAGAACAAGTGAAAAAAATTAGTCTTAAGTAGACTTTTGAATGTAGAAAGTTTATAGCATGTTCGAATGTGATCTGGTAACTTGTTCCAGAGTATTCATGTTTCTGTAACCATAGGTCTTCAAGCGTGGTTTAGGAACAGTTAAATACAGTTTGTTGGAGGAACAAAGTGTGCGAGTGGGAATACGGTACTGTATATGGCAAGAGAAGTTGTGACAGGTACACAGGCTGTTCCAGATATATACAAGAATGTGTGAGACACCAACTAGACTTGTACAAGGAGTCTGTTCATTTTATCATATTCTAACACACAACTCTGCCTGCAGTCTGCACACCCTCATGAAACTTAATTCATTCTCAGGATACTGAAGGAATCTTTTTGAGATGGAGTACCCATACTCACACACTTAGCATCTTGTACTCAGGCTTGTACTCGGACTGCATCATGGGAAATTCTACTTGTACTGTACTCATACGCAAGCTGTTGTATACTCAACAGGGTTTCCCCTGGTATTCATTTTGTGAGGTGGCCACCTCTCTGTTTTTAGCGACCTCCTTGCAAAGATATGATCAAGATGGCTGCCACACTGTTTCAGAGAAGGAATCAAACATGCAATGATTGGAATCCAACTTTTTTAACCCAGGCCATCATCTGACATTGAAAAACTGCCAGTGAACTGGCAATCTATTTAACATAGTATTTTTATCTAAATTTATTGCTATGATGATTGACATGTTTTACAAACTTTTCTGGGCAACCATGCCCCTGTGCCCTCCCCCCCCCCACCCCACCCCCATGTATGTTCAATCCCTCCAGTGTCACAAATCAGAACTTTACCACTTCTCACCAGAGAAATCCCAGGGGAAACCCTGCTCAATACTACCGATCTGCCAGCAACTGCATTAATGCTTTGCAAAACATATCTATCTGGTGCTAAAAATGTCTCAGAGTTCTCAAGCAATGTTTGTTTTAATTTTGTGGTAAATATCAACGTTTTTTTAGTTATTCTTACAATTGATCTTACATCCTGTTTCCTGCACTAGGGCAGTCCAACTCCCCCTCAGGTCCTAAACCGTTAATAATCTTACATTTTTACAAAATTTCCTGTTTATTTCAACATTTCCTGTTAATTTTGTGTTCTAACTAAACATTAAAATAAATTTAACATACTATAACTACAGTTATGTCATACTCATCTATATTATATGTAGCATCTCAGGTTTCCAACACAATTATAGTAAGTGCTATGTTACATAATAAAGTTGTCTATTGTCAACTTATCAATGCCAAAACTAATTTCTTACTTCCAGTTTTTACTGATAATGATTTGCGACAAATTCATTATCTTTTTTTTTTTTTCTTTTTTTTTTAATATTATTTTACTTTTGTTTTGGAGTTTTGTTTCCTTTCACCAATATCTCTGCACTATATGTATTATATTCAAATGGCTAAAACCTTCTATAAGCATTGCGCTTCGTTTTTCTCCTGTTCAATGCATTTGTATAGCTTAAATCTTGTATATCAATTAACATGATGAATGTTTTTTTTCTTCTTTGTACCTGTCTCTCTAGATTGTATTGTATATCAAAATATTTGTTTAAATACATTGTTAAACATTCATGTACTGTACACAATTGCTGGAAATAAATTGTTATCATTGTCATTGTCATTGACATACTGTAATAAAGCAATACGTACAATATGCAGTGCATATGCATACTGTACATGTATCTAGGATTTCATCACACTACAGTATATAGTACATGTGTATTCCATTGTACATGTGTAGGGCTTCAGAACCCATACATACTTTACAATAGTCACTCACAAAACATACCAACTTACAGTGGGGCCTCATCTTCTAAGATAAATGCCTTAAGGAAATCCTACATCTAATACTTTAGCCTGACCAGAACCAGCATTATAGAGCAACAATATCTTGACAGCCAGGTTTCCCCATTACACACTGTGAGAAGTACAGTGTGATATACGGTACTGCAAGTGCACTAACATGTTTCAGCATAGGGAATACTTTCTTACTATTGTACTGTAGCCTAACATTATAGTCACCTCCTTATCTGTATTGTCATACACTTAAAAAAGTAAAATAAAAATCATAAAGCTGTCTTAGATTAAATTGAAACTTAAAAAGAACCCTCGGGTAAGGTCAAGGGGAATTTAATGTGTAATAATACAGCTTCAACACTGCTGATGGTTAACCATTAGTATCATATGATACTTTTCTTTTTAACAAAATGACATGGCTATTTGTTCAAAATAATTGCCACCAGATCAAACTTAAGATACTGCAGTGTAGGACGTTACTATACCAGTTTATACCCTCATTTAATCAACAAGTAATTGCCTTTGCTTCTGGTCCTATCTGACCCAGTCTCTCAAACACCTTTAGATAGAGTTGTTCACTTCCACTTAAGATACTATGAACTCCCAAATTGTTAAACTTTGACCTTTGATGAATTAAAATTCCAGACACTTTGGATGGTAGAATGAGAAGGGAGGGTGGTAGTATTGAATGGACTGGAGAATCTGGAGAACTGGTTTACATTAGATGGACCAATAACAATTGGTTATCAAACGATGAGCTCTACAATGAAACCAACCAAACACCTTGATCATCAATAGTCGCACATAGAAGATTAGATTTTTCGGTCATGTAGCAAGACTCCAAGACAAAGGTTGCTTTAAGAGAAGCACTGAGACATACTGCTAAACCAGTAGGAAGGCACGTGACTACCTTGCTTGGAAAAATAAAGTCGCAATTTAAGGACATTAATATTAACAATTTCGAGGAAGCAATAAACCTTGCGCAAGATCGTGATAAAGGTTCTAGGAATGGTAGAGGAAGTGTGCAGTTCTTGCGAGGAAAGAAAGTACATGAAGTAAATACATACACACCAGCACACCTACACAGATTCGCCATTGCCTAGATCCTGTCCATCTTAAGAAAACTTACAATTGGTACAACGTCACAGTCCAAGAACTTCTTAGGTTGGTAGTACTGTATATGTTATGGACAGGGCTCCGAGTGACACTTTTTTATCCATTTAAATGTTGCTTTGAACAGTAACAGCCTGAGCTACTGTACAACTGCAAGTCAATTCTGGTACCTACAAGTCATGCTCCTCCATTATGCTTCGACCAAATATAGTCCAGTAATTTCTATAGCTGTGGTGACTGTTTTCGTTTTGTTAAAGGTTGCTTGATGTGTCCATTAAAAGTACAACACAATCAGTTAATTATATACCTGAAAAGTCCTCTAAAAGTGTCAGCTGTGTAGCTTTGTCTTGAAAAACAAATATATTCATTTATGTCTAGTCATGGAGCTATAGTCATGGAGCTATCTGTTTATAGCTCCATGGTAGAAGCTTCATATCTACCTCTGGCTGAATGAGAAGTCAATCGACCACATTAAGTTCTTAACAAGTACGAGATATGCGCAATGGACACAGCTTAGAAGTTACGTGAAAAGGTTCTTAGCCGTCCACACAGCAGGTTAACAATGTAAGTGGTTGATTTATGCCAGACAGATGCATGCTCTGTACATATCAGTCGGTCAGGGTCATTTTACTACAGTAATCATCACAATTCAATCTATCCTATTCACATGATACAATTCTGTTCAAAGCTTAAATTGCACCAGCCTAATGTTATCATTCCATGTATTAAAAATTCCATCATCGACATCATAATTTTCTTCAAACCCCCCTCCCTGCCCTCTCTCCCTGCCCTCCCTGCCCTTTCTCTCTCCCCTCCCTCTCTCCCTCCCTGCCCTCTCTTTCTCCCCTCCTTGCCACAGGTTAAAGAGTTGTAAAAGAGTTGTCTTCTTGTCTTGAATACAATAGAATTCTTCCGAGGACGTGGTGATTCTTTAGAAATCACAACCGAGGACCTGGAATTCTCTTGTTCAAGTCCTCGATCAGAATACAAAACAAACGCATGTATGTGTTCATTTCACCATCACATGTAATCATGTGGTAGCCAGTTATAGTGTCCACCCAACAATCAGTGTAGTTCCCAAAACTTTCAAATCATCACCAGAAACCAGATTCTTTCAAACAGATGCAAAAAATTGTTGCTTTGCAGTGTTGATGAGCGGAAGTCTGCCATGGATTTGGAATATTACTGATTTACAAAATTGGGAACTGCGGTTTGGTTTTCTTCTTTCACAATACCTGCAACGATGATGAAGGGGATGCCCTTAACCTCCCTCAGAAGATGGGAAAGTGATCAGAGGCTGAGGTACATTCTCGTCCCTCAGAGGAGGATGTTACCGTAAGCGGCGGTCGCAGGATCAGGGAAATCATTGCGACAATTTTCACACCTACCTCGTACCTCTCTGACAACCCTGTGAGAGCGTGTTGGCCAATTGACTAAGGCGTCAGACTTGTGATCCAAGGATTGCTGGTTCAATTCCTGCCTAGTTCATTATGTTGTGTCCTTGGGCAGGGGTTGGTCCAGGGGTTAAATGGGTACCTGTGAGGTAACTTGTCATTGGGCGCAGTATATAACTGCTGCCGACTGGAGGGATTGTCTCTGGGACAGGTTAGCATTGACCAGGGGTAATATAACGTCTGTAATGCGCTTTGAGACCTATCGTTACTATAAAGCACTATATAAAAAGCAAATATTAAGTATTAACCCGATCGATCAATGAATGAATGAAACCATTATCACATCGACAGGATTTCTAATGTGCTTCTGTTGGCTTCCAAACCCTTGGGGTTCACTAAACTATTCCTAAAAACATAACTATCACAGTTACATTTTCACTTCTTAGATGAAGTAACTTTTATAAATTTAAGTAGTTACTGTTACCAGGAAACACTAAGGGATAAGAGTCGATCAGGAAATAGGCCTAACTCAAGAATGAAAGGAAGGGGTATGTACAGAGAAAAAAGTGAAAAAAGTACCTGGCTTTAAACTTTCAAGAAAGAAACGATATAGAAACGGAGGTAGATCTATCAAAAATATAATCCCTCCCCCTCCATTACTGTCTAGAATAATGGTAATTTTCGGAAAGCAAAGAACAGAATAATACGTAACGATCATTTCCATTTGTTAAATGGGTGTGAAGACTCGCGCACAAAGAAACGTCTCATGCATGTAATATGACCCAGTTTCGAATAAGGTGTAACCGAAGTGTTAGCCACCACCTTCGATCCCAGAAAATAAACTCACAGCTTGCTACCGTCGTTAATTAGACAATAGTGTCTATACATAGAGCTACGGTCAACACCCACAACACAATGTACTACATAGCAGCGATGGACATCTCAGGTCTAGATAAAAGATAACAAGGTATCATGTTTCATTACTGTCTGCATTTTGTAGCAACAAGAAGAAAACTTCACTTGCAAGCAACGAAAAGTTAACTGTTTCAGAGCGCGGCACGTGGGTTGGGGCCAGTCTTCAATGCCTTTAAGGTCTGTTGAATCTCAGACTTGTACATAACATTTAACTCAACCAATATTCTGAAACTTTTGATTGGAAGTGGCATGAACAATTTTTGAAGGAATTATCTATGGCTTCCCTCAAACTCCACCCCCCCCCCCACCACTCCCCCCTCCCCTCACTCTTTCTCTCTCTTTCTCTCCCTCTCTCTAATAATTGCAACAAGCCACAGGAGGATGTTTCTTGGACTTTGTACCACTTGTAAAACAGTGTGCATACATGAACTAGGGATACTATTATTATTGCCTGATCAGAGATCATATAGTACTAGATTAATTTCTTTGAAGGGTGATCGCAATTATCACCAGCCTGTAGACATTTTAAGTTCTAACTTTATCGATGTGATCATAACTAAATACTTAATTTAACTAAACGGCAAATTTAGGCCCACACTGAAGTAATTAAGACCAAGGCCAGTGCCAAAAACTCAACTTATAGTTTAGGGCCTAGGCTATGATGCTCTAACTCTAAGCCTAACTTGAGTCTGCATACACAGCTACGCTAAATATATGTCTAGACTACCCTTCTTTGCTATCGGAAATGTAGACAGTAGCCTTAGCCAGTATGGTATAGCCTATAGCCTAGGTTTACAGCATTTGTCAGAAATGAAGATTTATCAAAGCCTAAGCTATTTAAAGAACAGCTAGGCTGTGGTCAACCATGTATTCATAGTGTTGACAATTGCAATGAACCGCTTCATGCATGATCAACCTGTGTCATCTAGATAGAGGCATTTTGCCAGGCATAAGAAAACAATCTAATTTCATATGCAGTTCCACTATCATCTTCTCTAAACAATAGCGCTACTATAAAAAGGACTTGTTGTGCTGTTTACGTATAGATAATTTCGTAAATATTATACATATTTTATCGTAAGCCTTTCGATTACAGTCTGGTTTGCTCACAGAGACAAATTAATAGGCAAGTATGGAAGGCAATTATGAATACATATAATTTACAATACACACCTGCATGCAATAAAATTCCCAAACAGGCGGTGGCCAGTGTCGTATAAAATTAATGTTTTTCCCCTTTCTGTTGAATTAATGAAATGTCCGACGTAACCACAGAATTGCAGAGAATATCCACTTAAAGAATCCAGAAAGAATCAAAAGCGATGATAATTGGACTGGAAATTCTCAGGCTGTCTAACTGACAGTTCTGTTTTGGGTTTATGTTGTACGAAGGCCGTACCGGTATCATCATACATGATAATATGAAGAGGATTACGTTATCACCTTACACAACACTGTACGTATCGTACTGCCAATACATTCTTGTGTAAAGTCGAACGAAAATGGTCAAAGAAAATCAAAGCCTGCCCTCTATTTAATAACTTGCTGTTGATTTTCTCATGTATAAATAGCATTACATTCGATTATATCTCCTGTTTTGGACATACTGACATAAAAGAAAACTTGGTAATGTGAAACTGACGATACAACAGGAAGCCGCATTTTTGTTTGTATTATCCTTTTGTCATTCTATTGTATTACTCTTTAATAGTACTAAACTCCTACGTCACTACCCTGGCAGTTTCATACGCTATCGGAAGGTTGAAGAGGAACTATATATTTCAGTCACGCACGCCAATACGTTCCCCTACAGGTATTCTCAGTTCCTCCTCGGTTAGGCCTTCATAATTCAACATTTGTTCAAATAGAAGTGCATCTGCAGGACTTACTGGCCGTGATCTTAATCTGCAGATTAATAAAACGGTTACTTATGATCCGCCAAAGTTTTTTAGTAATCGCAATTTTTAGTAAACGCAGTTTGTATAAGCCTTTACATAAGACATTTGATTAGACTCGTATAAATTAAACCTGTTCGTTAATTTAATGGCAGTTGGGGGAACTCTCTCCACGATTGCCAAACTGTTCAGTGGTGAATAACACCATGACCACACCGTGACCTAACTTTGTAGTCAACCAAAATAACACCGTCATGATTTTGGAGACCAAAGTCACAAAACTACACGCTCGAGGGAGAAAGAGAGATTCAATTTTTCTGGAATGTATTTCAAAGCCCTGGTCCGAGTCCAACGGGCGAAACTCCATGAATCTCTAGCATCAGGTGATGATTCTTGTTTTCTCGTAGCGACTTTAAGAAAGCGGAATCGCGATTGTCTGGTAAGAATTCCAAGTTCTGGTGCAGGGAATCCTTGGGACGTATGCAGATTTTGCTCGTGTTCTTGAATCGATCCTCGATCGGTTTGAGCGGAATGTATTTTAAACCGAACTCGAGTGAGCCGGTCTGCGAGCCAGAAGCCCGAGGAGCTGTAACATTTTGTTATCAAATTCTAAGAACTGTAGACCTAAGGGAGATTTTGATTTCTGTTTCTTCGTGGTTGTTTTATTGTGTGTATATTATTATGCCTACTCTTACCTTCATTGGTGATGTAAGGACGACTCTAAATTCGGTTCCCATTTGGGACTTTTGATTTTCAATGGGAGAGGGTGGGGGTGGCCACCCCACCCCACCGTATCACGCCTCTGTATGCACTGTCATCATTAAAACAACGTTTATGAATAGGCCTATACTCTACCATTGTACCAAAATGGAAGGAGGCTTACCATGAACAAAGAAAATGTATGTATGTATTTTAGATCCTCCTGCAAGCAAGAATTCGCGAAGAAGCCTCATTGGCTTATCAAAGCCGCACGCTGACCGAAGTCAGTCTCTTACATTCATATTTAACGTCCATAGTTATGAATTGTTAATTGTCAACAACTCTGTAACTGGACGACATACATTAATCTGGGAGTGACTCGAACCGGGGACCTTATGATTGAAAGGCACCGGCGTTAACCACTGAGCTATACTGAGCCTGAGCCACTGAGCTAACCACTACTAGGGAGAGACGCAGTGGAGAGGAAGAGAAAGAAAGAAGAAGACAACACCAAATCAAGAGTCACGAAAAAGAAAGAAATAAACATCCCATAATCTAGCACATTTCGGGGGGGGGGGGGGGGTTACCCTTAATTAAGGCCTAATGCTTTAGCACCCTATCCTGCACATAAACGGTGGCATACTCCTATTAGGGTCTATATCAATCCTCCCATATGTTTTCCTGTATCAGGTAATGTGCCAAAATGCAGCAGGAGAACATCTTTTTTGATCGTGGCTTGTATGTTAAAGAGTATGCATGGAAGTACATGTGGTGCAAAAATTGGGTCAATTGAGGCAATTTTAAACCCCTTTAGGCCGCCCAGGAGCATCGTACGAAACTTGTTTACTACTGAGTGAAGAAGTTTGTTTACAAGTGACGAAAACTTCAGGCTCTGATAGCCAAACATCTGCAAGGTTATGATACACGGAAAATTGATGGTGCCATG